>NC_054608.1:2146044-2453180 GCF_004785595.1 Juglans microcarpa x Juglans regia | reverse complement strand
AGGAGATTGTATAAATTTTTTTTCCAAAGAATTATCATAAAGTAATCATCATGCATGTGCAAAATTACACGAAAGGATGCCTTGAAGGCAAAAGATCAAAGCAATCCACTGTGCAATCACTATAAAAATGGAGCTGAATTATTTCAAAAGATTGTTTTGAAAAATAATTTTCAATACGAATAGGAGCTTTTCCCCTTAGCTTTTTAAATGTATACAAACTAAGTCTTCGTTTGTTTTTGTGGATGAGATAAATTGAGATAAAAGTTAAAAATTAAATAAAATATTGTTATAACATATTTTTTTAATATTATTTTTATTTTAAAATTTTAAAAAAATTGAATTTTTTATTTTATTATGTGAAAACTTAAAAAAATTATAATAATTAGGTGAGATGAGATAAAATAAATTGATAAATTTTGTAAAAATTAACTAGGCCTAAAACGAGGACAAGAAAATCTGAATGAAATTTATGGCAACATATAATCACAATAATGGATAGAGTTAATAATTAAAATTAGAAATAACGATTATATTATTTTTTATAATAATGATAACAGTGATGGTGATAATAATGATACTGATTAGAGAGGACATTTCTCTCGCTCATAGACTATGGGCCTGGGCCTTCATCTACTCATAATTTGAGTCTCAATAACAAAGAGGCCTATTAAAGTTGAGAGAGACCCAACCCACTTCCCATTACCAATTAATAACCACTCAGCAGGGATAAAAGAATGACAGTTATTATAACAATCTATTAGAGCAAAAACCCTAATTCCTAAGTTTGAATTTGAATAATAGATATATCTATTATTACTTAAGCAATAGAATAGTTCATAAGCTCTATATAAAAAGAGAACCCATGTACGTAAGATGGATCAAATTCATTGATATTATTATCATTATCTTTAATCACTGACTTAGGCATCGGAAACGTTCTCTCGAACTCTCAAAATCTCTACTCTTTAGTTACAGGTGATTGTGAGGTGGTGGCGGTGAAACACGTCCATAACACTGATGAAAATGATATATATTTATAATGAGTTTATGAATAAGTAAACATCAGATTCATCCTCTTCCATCTTTTTATCCATTTATTTAATTCCACAATTAAAGATTTAAAATCTAAAATCTAATTAACAAAATATTAAATACAATTTGAGCCTCGTTTGTTTTTACAATTATTATCATCTCATCTCATTATTACAACTTTTTTAATTCTCACACAAAAGAAAATTAACAATTCTAACTTTTTTAAATTTTTAAATAAAAAAAAATATTAAAAAAATATATATTTTAACAATATTTATTTAACTTTTAACTTTTATCGCAACTCATCTCATCTTCGAAAACAAACGAGACTTACATACAGAAAGATCAATACTCTCTGTGCATAACTTTGGGAATGGTTGGTAAATTTTGCACTTGACAAGAGAATAATTATACTTATCATCTCTATACATCACATACTACATTTATTTTATTTATTTATAATAAATATATGGTGTATAGATGATAAACAGAACAACTAAATTAATTTAATAAAAATAAAATAAAATAAAATAAAATAAAAATAATAACAGAATTTTAAAATATATAAAATATGGGGCGTAGGATATGTCATATGAGTCCTCTGGACAGACATATTCGTCCAGTAACCATCAACTGATGTGGAACCTAGAGGCTAGAGCTCGTCTCAAATTGCTGCCACGTAAACATGCTTGCGTGGAAATGAAATTTCGTATAAAGCATACAAAATTTGCTAGCGTCTTTAAAACCACAGCACCTCGCACCCTCCGAAAGATGAAAGCGCTCGCATTTATCAACACCTCAAACATTCTTAGAACCAGATTGCTGTTACCGTGACACTAGCCTAACACTGTGGAATTCGAGGGAAGGAAGTTTACGTACACAGTGTTCCCAACTGACGAAGCAAAATTCAGTTTACTCTTCCCTTTCGTGCGTGCGTCCCAAATGAATGTTATCTTTTCATTCAATTTTACCGGAAAGTTGATTTTCGCTAGAAATTTCTCAAGCAAAGAGGTTGGAGTCAAAAACCCTATTTTGAATTTCGTTTTATGACCTTTCATTTAAAAATACAAAAAAGTATGTACTTTTTTTTGTAGTTTGTTTCCGATTAGCGTACACAATATTTTTCGTTGGTGTGCGATTAATATTCTAGGGTTTTTATTTTTTCTTTCTTGGGTTTCAACTTTCTTCCTCATGAATTTCGAGTAGTTTAGGAGAATATGGTTATGTTCGATTAGATGGATAAAGTAAGGTTCTTTGAGAACCGTAGGCTTGTTGCTGGTGAAGAACCTTCCTAGCAGCAGTTTTGAAATCTGAGAAAATTGAGGATAATGGGTGAAATGAGAAGTCTTCTATGTGATGATTGACTTCGGTGTTGCTTTCGGCAAATAAGAAGGAAAAAGAAAACAAGCCGGAAAATTGTTGTAAACTAAGTAACTGCGTCAGCTTGCTTTCGTTCCATACGTTTAAAACTCTTAATTCTCTTTTTTTGGAATGCAATCACTGAAATATTATGAGATAAAGGTTTAATGTTTTGCACGGAAATTGTGAAACCTGCATGTCATCTCGTTAAGAAAAATATCATAACCCTCAGTGATTAATGTTTCTGATAGTTAGTGGGCTTAAGTTCAAGCCATTTGATTGAGATGTCTTCTTGTAGCACAGTAGAATCCATGTTCTACTTTGATTTGAATTTTTAACTGATCGGTTGGTAAATGACTCATGGGGGCCATTTTCAGATTAAGCCTTCTAGTATGTGCATTTAATAGATGGTGTTTAGTTCCCATGTTCCCCCTATTGAAAAGTGAATGATGATTTTTTCTTTTGCAAATACTGAAGTGATGATGCTTTGGTAGATTATAAGCTACTACAATCAGATATTTCAACGTTGGGAAGAAGTCTAATGGCTAATTTAATCCCTTGGATAAAATAGATCATGAGTAGCTCTAGATAGTAATAGTTTTTGGAAGGACTTGTTAAAAAAAAAAAAAAGTTTTTGGAAGGATAATAGCTTTAAGTTGAAATGATGAGATCAATGATCGGAGGATATCTGGATATGTGTGGAAGATGGAGTGGAACACTATGTTCGTTGCACCCAAAAAGTAACGCATGATTTGGCAGGTCATAGATCAAGTTATTTATTTTTGATAAGTTACGGATAATAGATCTATGATAATTTTATTTGTCATTAGTGGAAACAAGTGGGTGTTTTAATAAATCAAAACATATTTTATTTTCTGGAGTTTCATTTTTAATTGTCTAGATTCCACTGTAGATGTTCATATGCAAGCCCGATCTCTGCAATTTTGTAACTTTGGACTTCTTTTTTGGACTAACAAGGTTCCATACTAGAAATGTTTTGCTTTCAAGGGTGAAATTATCCAGTTGCATGGGGTTTGGGAAAGTTCTGTTTACTTGGCCAGATTTCTTTTGCCGTCACTTTCTTGTATGTTACTTTATTCATTGTTTATTATACGTGTTTAAATGTCAATATGAAAAAGGGTTTTACATTTCATAAATTCCTATTTATACTTCTTGTATGTGTGCTGTTGGTACAGATAAGTGGCTTTGCTGAAAGTTGAGGTGTGATCATTAAGGAATCTGGACTTTATGAGGCTGAGTTTTGGGCCTTTAGACTCTAGCCTTTTCTGTTTTTTTATTTTTTATTTATTAGTAAGTTATATACACGGCTGTACATTTTTGAACATATAATGACACCCTCTGAACATTCTTACCGGGGTCAGAGCTATTGCTCATTGATACTTGGATAGCCATCTTTCAAAGTTCAAGCTGCTTGTTTATCTTGCTTTTTGGAAAAAACTGTACAAGTTAAATGGACTGAGAAATTGTTGGTTATTGACTTCTAGATTAGTTGAGCATCGAACAGTGATTCAAATTTTTAGATATATAGATGGCTAGCATCTTCTTTCTAATTCATGTATTATGTTAGGGCTACTATATTACTTGAAACCAATGAACTACTTTATATTTCTTTCTAGCATGTATAATATGAATCTTTCAATCAATTTCTATACAAATGTGTAAATACAGTTACTTTCTTAACTATAATGGTTTGCAGTTTCCTATTCCCAAACAATAGACGTGTGCCTCCAATTTTCTGGTGGTTCATGCTATAATTTATTTTGATTAATGGTTTCTTGTTTCAATCTTCAGGATCCTGATTTTTGATGCTTCTTTTTGCCATTAAAGCAGAAGCTCACATCTTTTTTAGGCAGAATTTGTCATTATTTTCATTGTATTATATCCTCTAGGCACTACTGCAACCTGCCGAACAAGGCTCCTTTCAAGTCAAACAAGTAGGCAAGAAGGCCAGCTTTCCTCTGTTTAAATATCAAACCTCTTGGGAGCAAGGAGTTTCTTTATAGTTGACTCAAAGAAAATGTAAAAAAGGTGGCACAAGAGAAAGTACGGATAAAGCATCTTGGGTTACGACGTAAATTTTCAACTAGCATGTTGTGTTTATTGACGTGTTGAGTAGAATTTATTATATAGTTCTATTCAATTCACTGTTTTTTTCCTCTGATTGAGTCCTCAGGCGGATCGGGGAAAATGTGGTTGCTTCACCTGGGTGCTGAGTCTGCAATATTCTCCAGTTGGCCTATTTTCAGTGCAAGTATATTTGTAGCTGTTGCGGTGGTGCTCTCCATGTATCTTATCTTTGAGCATTTAGCTGCTTATAATCAGCCAGAGGTTCTTTATAGTCCTTTAGTGTTTGATTTACTTTACTTTTCTTTATTATTAATGTGGCTATGATGTGTATTCATATAGCCCCTGTACTATATTACTATTTTCATTTGCTTTTATGTATACAAAATTATACAAGGTTACTTGTATAATTTTGTGGCTTGGTTAGTTTCATATAGATTGCTATATCTTATTTAAGTACATAAATTGTTATTAATTTCTCTTAACAAGATCATCCAAAGTAAGAGCTTTAATTGTTGGAAATCTCAGGAGCAGAAGTTTCTAATTGGTCTCGTTCTGATGGTTCCTGTTTATGCACTAGAATCGGTATGATGGATGCTACCTTTTGTGTTTATCCCCCCTTCATTTTGTTTATCTGTTTCTCATTCAATGTTTTTGATTAGTTTGCTAGTTTTTCTAATATTTTCAATATATATCAACATTTACAATGCTTCAAAAGAGTGTCATCCTGCACTATTTGGCCCACCTTTCCATGTCCTATGATTATAAAATTAGCAATTTAATATCACATCGGTTTCCTTAGAGTGAAGAAATGCATTTATGTGTGTGTGTGTGTGTGTGGAGTGAAGTTGTCAAAATTACTATGTTTTCATTGCCCTTTATTGGAGAATGCTAGAGGTTCTGAAAAACATGAAAATATTTGCATCTGGTTGTCCATGTTTCCTTGGAAAAGACTCGGTTAATAGAATATGTAGCTAGCACTTACATTTTTTTTTGAACTGATTTTACGTTGTGGAAATGTTTGTGCTTCAGTTTTGTTACTGTTGGATTTGAAGATGCACTCCACTGTGAAAAATATGTTTACTTGGTCTTTTGTCTTGCCTCAATGGAGTTGAGGTCAGTCGTAGGTTAAAACAAAAAAGTGAAATATTTGGAGTCTTATGGACCTTTTATGTTAAATTGCTTTGAGAGACATCTGTAACACCCCTTCCCATAGATCAGGAATGTTACGTACATTCATAATATAATGCTCGATAAAGAGATTCGAATTTATGAAAATACCTTATTTATTGAATGATCAAACTAACTTAGCATAACATTCTTTCATAACATAAAGCTGAAACATAGTGAAAAAGGCATAAACTAGTTCTATGTGGTGATCACTTGTTCAAATATTTTAATCATAAACTAAATCTTTGTGGAAATAACACTTATTCAAGTCTCTGAAACTAATCTACTTCTGTGTCCACGCAATCAACATCTGGGACATTAAAACATAAAAACAGAAAAACAAATGAGTCGAAGACTCAATAATAGCACATCATAATGTAAACTTAGCTTAGCATTAGGCTTAATTTAGAAAACCTTAATGTATCGTAACATATGAGGAATTAACGAAATCATGGAATTTCATGTAACCTGATGCATGAGTGACTGACTCCATGCATTTCCTATCAATCATACATGACTTGTTCATCTTGTCTTTCCCTTATTTAGTTGCCATCATTACATATGTGCATCTGTCCAATTGTTGTAGACCATATATACATATCGTAACATGAGGTGTACCACGCTTGGTCTGTGGCACCATGTAACGTATCATATCATGTAGTGATACATGCTTGGGTCTGTGTTATCACCGTGTAACAACGTATCATAACGTATCATACAAGAATAATTTACAGCAAACATAAAATTTTGATTATGCTACTTACCTCTTAACGTTGCTTCCACAATCTTACTTCGTAGCTCGGCTGAGACGGTGGGTCTGGGTGGTTGGAAGTGACTGGCGGCAATTTCTAGGTGACCAAGTGGTATCCTGATTTCTCTGTGGTGGTCGGCGGTGGTAGAATGAAATATACAAGCCAATGAGTCACTGCTGGTAGAGAGAGAGAGAGAGAGAAGGAAAACGATGGGGAAAGAAGCGGGCTTACCATTGACGTGCTTTGTCCTGTTTTCCGACGAGAGAGTCTCGGTTTGCTATGAGGAAGGCTACGGGGCTGTTGTTTTCAACTTGGGGGTTGTTGTGAGGATGGGTTTGACTGCAAGGTTGCTACTGGTTTGATGAAAGGAATATTGTGAGGAAAAAGAGAGGATTTATGGGAGGGTTTTTGACGGGTGAATTGGTTTCGAATTAGGAAACTATTCAAACGTGGGAAATCAAACAGATGGATATACGGGGTGTAGACAGTGGAAGAAACACAATCAAATAAAATCACTATCTCAAAACGGAACTTAAAAATAATAAAAATACTAATTAATAATAATAATAATTATTATTATAAAAATAATAATTCTAAGTCCTAATTTAGGACCCGTATGTTACAACATCTGATTGCTTTCTTGTCTCTTTTTTGTGTAAACTTTGAAAAACATAATAAATGAAGTCTAATGAACAATATGTGCATAAATGCTTCTGAATTTGAGAACATAGTATTGGATTCTTGATATGTTACAAGACAACCTTGACTGTTCACATGTTCATAAACCGTGTTATTCATGCATGTTGTGTCATAGGCTTGCCTGCACCATATGAGAAATTCAGCCTGTATGGCTGTGTAGTTTTAGCATTCATTTGTCAACTAATTGTATGGGTGCAGTTTTTGTCACTTTTAAACTCAGATGCTGCCTTCAACTGTGAAGTTATTCGGGATTGCTATGAGGCTTTTGCACTATATTGCTTTGAGAGATACCTGATAGCCTGCTTAGGTATGTTAGAGGATCGTGCGTATATACTCTTTCGATTGGTGACAATCATTGTCCCTTAAATTTGTTATATTAGATAATAAACCATATGTCTTTAACGGTGTTGACTTTTTATTCTTTCCTTCTCCTTTCTTCCTTTATAATTTCATTTCATCCTCCCCATGCATGCCTTTGTGTGGCATAAGCAATTGATGGATTGGATAACTAAAATTATGAAGTTCTTGAAATTAATGTAACTAATCATCTACAAGTGTGCTGCATAAGATTAACCAAATTATTAAATAAAAAATATTACATTTAACTAAATTAGCATGGTCTTGAGCCATCACACAGTAAATAGAACTTTTAACAGAATACTAATTTAGTACCTTGTTCTCTGTAAGTTGATTGAACATCTTGTCTCCCTGTTGCTCTCTTTGTTTTATGTTATTAATGAGAAGTCTCACAAACTTCACTTGAGGGGAGAAACAGACCAGAGCTCTTTATATAGCATGCCAATGTGACCTGGCCATCGAGAAGTCTTAACTTATAGGCTCTCTAACTTCTTCTAAAAATTCAATATCTTTTATGAACCCATTGGTTTCACGATTTCTTTGTATCTATCTCTAACTCCTAAATACGTGTGCCATCTCTTGTAAGCATCTTGTGTACTTGGGTTATGCCTTTTCCTTAATATTTATAAAATTTGTTTTACTTATAAAGAAAATGAATATATTGGTTACAAGACTAAGGGATCGTTTGGATACAACTTATAATATCTCAGAATATTTGTGAATAGTAGTGAAATGGTTTGTGAATATTAGTGAAATTTTTTGAGTTAAGATGTTTTATAGGGTTTTGGGAAATGGGAGAGAAAATTTTGAATAAAAATATTATGAAGTTAAAATATTATTTGAATATAATTTTTTAATATAATTTTTGTTTTGAAATTGAAAAAAAAGTTGTATTGTTTTTTGTATTTTGTTTGGAAGTTTGGAAAAGTTGTAATGATTAAATAAAAAAGTTGAAGATTTGAAATTGAAAAGTTGAGTGATGTTTGGGAAGGAAATATCTGAAAATATTCGAGAATACCTGAGAATAATTGAGAATATCTGTATACACAAACAAGGCCTAAAAAGGCATGAGTTGAATAACCTAAAGGACACACAATAAAGAAAAGTAAAATATTACTAAAGTTAAATGAAAACTACTAACTGAATTAAACATATTATATTCATTTAATTTTTTAACTTAATTACATATATTGTTTAATTTTGATGTAATAGCATAATGGGAGAATGGCTGATGTGTTTGAATAGGAGCAAAGCTTGTTACATCTGAAATTTTATATTGTAATAGCTAGATGGTATTGACTATTGAGATTTGATATTATTTTCATTTTTTTTGACAAAATTTATTGCTTCCTGTAGGTGGTGAGGAAAAGACAATTGAGTTTATGGAAAATCAAGGGCTTATTGATTTCAACACACCTCTTTTGAAAGAAGCATATACTTATGGAGTTGTAGAACATCCTTTTCCACTAAATTTTGTCCTAAGAGATTGGTATCTTGGTCCTAACTTCTATAATGCTGTGAAAATTGGCATTGTTCAATATGTATGTGTGCGCTTTTTTATGGAAGATTATCACATTGCTCCTTTTCTTTTGCATTTCGAAGCCTCTATTTGGTGCTTACTGAAATATTATCTCCAGATGATACTGAAGATGATCTGTGCACTGCTGGCAATGATTCTAGAAGCTTTTGGGGTATATGGAGAAGGGAAGTTTGAATGGAGATACGGGTCAGACATCCTTATCAATAATTCAAAGTTTTTGATCAGCTTGTACATTCGTACAACACCCATGCACAAGCACACGCTCACGCTCACGCTCACGCACAAACATACTCACGCACGCACTCATGCACATACATAGATACGTCTCCAAATGGGCACATCACACACACATGTTTACACGTCTATTTGTAAGTGAACATATGAGAAATATATGTGTGTGTTTGCGTTTATCAAAGGTGCTGCTGAGAATTACATTATGTTTTGCATCGCAGTAATTTTCTATTGTTGCTATTATCTGAATGTCTCTAATTTGTTTGCAGCTATCCATACTTGGCAGTTGTTCTTAATTTCAGTCAGACATGGGCTCTATATTGCCTTTTACAGTTCTATACCATTATTAAAGATAAATTGGAACCAATTAAACCCCTGGCAAAGTTTCTGACTTTCAAATCAATTGTATTCCTGACATGGTGGCAAGGCATTGCTATCGCATTTCTTTTCTCGATGGGAGTTTTTAAAGGGTCTTTGGCTCAGGAACTAAAAACGCGGATACAAGACTACATCATCTGTATTGAGGTATGCATTTAAAAAACACCATGATTATTGTTCTTTTCCTCACAAAAATGTTTATAGGCAAAATTATATAAAATAAAAAAAAACTATCTTACAGTTTTACTGTGTATTCCTTTCATTTTGCTATTAGTGTGCCTGCAATATGGAGTTTAATGTATAGGGGCACAAAATGCCAGAGTATGCATTCGAAAAAATTTGACATATATAAGATCTAATTTGAAACTTGAAGCTGGTGAAAACTGGGATTTCTGTTGGTTTGAAGAAAGGCTTTGAGATGCATCCATCATTAGTGCACTGGTAATTAGGCGTATACTGTGTATACTTCCTGTGTAATTGGGCAATTTGGGCTATGCCTTTTTCTATTGCTAAAGTTTTATTTTTACTTATTAAAAAAAAAAGGCTTTGAGATGCAGATATTCTAAAAGCATGAATCATAATATTGAAAGAGATTAAGCTTTTTGTCGACTTTGGGGTGATTTTTTCGATGATTTTGAGACCCTTGTGTGAGGGTTTCGATATAAAAGTGTATATCTCAAATTTAATTAGTAGAAAATGGGAGCTCAAAATAAAATTCCAAGCATACTCCAAGTTATCAAACAATTAAGGTTAAGATAAGATTCTCATGTAACAGTGTATCTCAATCACTTGATCATGAAATATGCTCGATCACTGTAAAACTTGCTTTTACTTTAGAAGCTTTATTTTTTATTTTTTACCATTTTAAGGATTTACTAAGTTTCTTTTGAAATTTCACTCCTGCGATTATTTGAATAGGAGTGGAAAAAGGTTTTAGCTTTTGTTGAACGCTCTTTTGTCCATATGAAAGATTTTGATAAGTTTTGGGTAATTTTGGCTTATCAAAAAAATTATTGCATAGATTTCTTTTAGATCTTTTTTTATGGCTGTTGGGGTATTCTATTACAGCATTAGTACCAAGTGGAGATTTGGCATTGAGGAATCCTGGAGTTTATGGTCATTTGTTCGAGTGAATTATGGTTTGAAAGTTGTGCACTTACTACCTTTTTTTTTTATACTAATTTTTCAATTCCTTTTTTTGTATGCTTATTGTTTTGGGTTTTATTATTTAGTATACTATATATATTGTTGATCCTTTATAATAGACCACCCAATAAAAGATTTGATGGTATATCTCTTGAATCTCAGTATTCACAAGCACCATGTTTGCGTTTGTGGCTTCTAAATACTAAAATACCATACAACTAATCGGTTTTGTGAGGTATTTTGTGCTTACCAAGTAAATAATAAAGCATGAAGTCATTTTCTAACCTCTTGCCATTTTATGCTTCTTTCCATTAAATTATCCAATTGTTAGTCACGCCAAGATAAAACCTTCATTTAATTTTGAGAATGTTCAAGTGTCTATACTTGCACGGCTTCTGATTTCATGCTTAACAAATAGATGGGTGTTGCTGCCGTGGTTCACCTGTATGTCTTCCCAGCAGTGCCTTACAAAAGGGGAGAACGATGTGTTCGTAATGTAGCAGTTATGGCAAACTATGCGTCATTAGATGCACCTCCTGATCCAGAGGAGGTTCAAGACAGCGAAAGATCAACTATAATCCGCCTGGTTCGGCATGATGAGCAAGAAAAACGTTTGAATTTACCCCAGAGTGTCTGTGATGTGGTTGTTGGGAGTGGTGGAATTGTAAGATATTAACCCTTTTCATTTTAGTCATTGCTGCTTCTTTTTTTTTTTTTCAGTCTTTTGCTGAACTCGGTTAATTTGCTCTTTCAGATTGTTGATGACATGAAGTACACAGTATCACATGTAGTAGAACCCGTTGAAAGGGGAATTGCAAAAATAAATGAAACCTTCCATCAGATATCCGAAAATGCGAAACGTTATGAGGAGCAGAGGAGGAGCAGTAAGGATGATAGTTATCTTATCCCCTTGAACTCATGGACTAGAGAGTTTTCTGAAGTTAATGAAAATCTTGTTGAAGGTAGCATCAGTGATAGTGGTCTGTCTAATGGGAAAAGACAGCATCACCGGTCAAAAGCCTCAGCATCTCGAGCTAGAACATTCAGATAATGTTCACAGCTATACACATGTAAATACACTGAATTAACTCAATATCGTCCACTGAGTCTGGTTCTTTTGACGCTCAGATGTAACACAAGAAGGGGGTGAAGGCAGTTTATGCAAAAGATTTTCTTTTAGTTGGGTGATGCCGAGTTAGAGAAGCATTGGGCAATGGTGGATTGAGAGACCAGGAAATGATGCCGGCCAAATTGCTATCATCAACTCTTTTTTAGAGCACTGAAATTTTGACAATTATTCAGGAATGTTTAAAGTTTTTCCAATTTGAGTATAATATTATCAAAATTTCTTAAATTAGCAAATTTTGGTACCATTGGTTATAATGGATATTATAAACCTTTATGGTCCGATGTGCAAATTAGGTTGCGTTTAGGTAGTGAGGTATTCTTAGGTATTCTGTAAATAGTAAAAAAGTAATGATAGAATATTGAATAGTAGTAAAAAGTAGAAAAATAATAATAAAATAATAAATAATAGTGAGGTATTATGAGAATAACTAAATACCAAACTAGGCTTAGAGGTATAATTTTTCTACGTTCTTTGTTAAACATTTCTTGTTAACTTTGGGAAAAAGTATTTGGTAGACCAATTGCGAATTTTTTTTCTCCATTAATTTGGTGCAAAACTGAATGAAAAATCTCAATATTTCTAGGCATGGAATATGGATAGCAACTGATGGTCTTTAAGTAGTGATGTGTCATTGGGTCCCATGTCTCTTGGACAAGGATCTAAAATTAGACAAAAAAAAAAAAAAAAAAAAAAAAATAGAACTTGTGCTCTCAAATGCCATGTCAATTAGAACATATATTTACATAAATAATTTTAATTATAAGTTATTGTATTATCAAGTCTGTGGGTATAATACACCATTCATATCAGAGTATTCTCATTGGCGTGGACAAACGAGAAGATTGGTTTAAATTTACATAATTGATGTCAAAACCATCTCGCATTGAATTGGACAAATATAAAATAATTTAAATTCTTGCTATAGTGGTTGGCCAAAGATGAAGAATTATAATTAATTCACCAAACATTAAAATACTAATTTCTTACTCCAAACAAACATTAAAATATTAGTTTCTCACTCCAAGCAAAAATAGTATTTGGTTTATAATTAAGAAATTTAGATAGAATTTTAGATGGGTTTAATCAAATATTTTTTGTTATTAGCAATAAATGACTTTTGAAAATATGATTTTTTAATATTAATTTAATTAGAGTATAATTATTATTAACATTTAATTGGTAGAGCTATAAAATGCAATAAAAATAAATTAAATAAAAAAATTATTAAATTAATAATATTTTATTATTATATAAAGAGTGAATGAATAATCCAATGTGAAGATTAAATTTAAATGGAATAGGTAAATGAAAAAAAAAAGTGATATTAGTTAAATTTTGAAGATGAATTTGACCAACCCAATGATAATACTCTCACTTAAATTATAAAATTTGATTTATAAGATTTATATTATAAAATTTATCTCTTAAATCAAATTATATCATATTAATACTTTATTCAATGTATTCTGTATACAGATTTAAGAATAGTTTTTTTTTTGTTTTTTTTTTTAATTATATGATATATTGTGATAGAAAAAGAGACTCTGCTCATTGGTACTTTAAAAATAACTAATAATTTTTAGAAAGCATGACAATAAGGTTCGGTTTGTATTCGCAAGTCATCTCAACTCATTTCAATTTATCTTAACTCATCTCACTACTATTCATTATTATTCATCAACTTTAACTCACAAATCTCACTACTATTCACAACTCATCTCACTACTATTCACAACCCATCTCAACTCATCTCAACTCATCTTCGAATCCAAACGATACCTAAAAGGTATCTATACAGCTACAACCGAGGAGAAATCTTCTCAATACGTGTATTCTAATTTTTTTTTATATATATTTTTAATATATTTAAATATATATTTTTAAAAAATACAACATCATTAAATTAAAAACAAATATTTTATTAATCATTAAATTAAAAAAAATATTTTATTAATCATTAAATTAAAAAAATATTGTCGGGACTTATCTGGATTCATAGCATTTTCTGAATTTAAATATGTACACAAATATTAGCGGGTTAAAAATGTCAAAGCACCTTAAAAGGAGTTAGGGTTTTGGGGTTGGCGTCCCTATATATTTGTGTTTCAATCTGGCAGTCTCTACCTCGGATTTACATCTCTCTCTTCTCTAGTTTCGTTTTCGTTGCCTCTCTCTCTCTCTCTCTCTCTCTCTCTCTGTTTTTAAAATTAGGGTTCGTTCAGTCACTAGATTTATGGGAAGACTTAACTTTATTGGGGAGGGCAGTGATGAGGAATAGAGAAAGTCATGCACCACTCTGACGATTTTTCAAATCGATCTGTGCTGATAAATTTTCTCATACCCATAACATTCTCTGAGCTCTTTTATTTTCTCCTTTTTTTTTTTTCAATTATTCATTTTTTTTTTCTGTTTTTATGCTGCAATGCTTTTTGGGCATTTCTTATTGTTATTTAAATCCGAACCTTTGTTTTACTTTTTTTTTGTTGTCAATAATTCTTTTGTTTAATTTCAAAGTGATGATTTTTGGAATCCAGATAAAGGAAATGAAGGGATCAGATGATGCAGTCTTCTTGACCAAAGAAGACCTAACCATGATGCGGACCTAATCTCTTTATGAGGATAAGCCTTTGGTTTCTGATGGTTCCTTTAGAAATATAATTACTTGAAAACGAGTGTCTTGGTTCTTCTGAAAGTAGATTCATTTGATGTTGAAAATCTATGTAGTCAAGCCCATCTTTTGTTGTGTTTGATTAGTAATTATTCTCAGGTGTTGAGAATAAGCATTAGAAATTTTGATAATTTGACTATGGTACTAACAATTTTGGGATGTAATATTCTTTCTCATTTTCCCTTTTCCTTTTTTTGAGCTTTGGTCCATTATCAAAGTGGTGATGCAGTGGAACAAATCAATTCAATTAGAAGTCTCTCTCCTAAGAAAGGATCATTGAATTCAACAGATGACATTAGGGCATCATTAAATCTATTTCTCATCCTTTTCCTCTTCATCTTCTAATCATTTCGTGATATTAAATGATAAGTTTACAAATAGAATATAAAGAATAGTTTTATCATGATAATAATTGAGATAATGAAGTATTAATAATCATTCCCTTCGAAAATATGCTACACAAGAAAAAACCAGAGCAATGCATATATGCAGGATTTGGTCCAACAGATCTCTCACAAACCAGGCCACAACATCCCTTTCCTTGTAACCAACGGATCACAGCTTGAGAAATACCAATGTGACCCTATCTATCCCTTTCAAAGCTCTTCCCAGGATGGAAGGCTATACAGCCTATAAATATGAAGCTGAACCAGAACTGTAATTTTTCCCAGAACATAACATCTCAAAATGGCTAGGGATAAACAATGGATCACACAAATCAAATCCACCAACTTATTGAAAACAACCAAGATTATCGACTCTTCCTGCTCCTTTACCCCCCACAACTTTAATGATCTTTGCCTGTATGGTTATGCTTGTGCCTGTCCAGATATAACTGCCAAGAACTGAAGCAGCGAAAATCATGCAGTGTCGGTTTAAGAAATGGAAAGTTCTCATTTATTAATAGTTCTAATAATCTGAGAAGTTTCCGAGATGCTGATGTTGGAGCTACTGTTCATAAAATTGCGAATGAAACCGAGCAAATTATAACAGCGATTCTGTAAGTTTTGGCCAATACATAAGACACAATGTGTAAGCTTAGTGTGATTGTGAGAGGCAATAATACGATTACAAGTTTTATCTGCCTTGGCTGGAGGCCATGCCCTCTATAATTGAGTTTGGGGTCTACTCTCTCTTTACGTTTTTGCCATCCTACCAAATGAATCAATGATTGTGCGAATATACGGATAGTTTATAAGAATAAGCATGAAAACTTCATTAGTATATCAGCAGTCTTTATAACACAAGTATAGGTTTCTTCTTATCAGGTGTTGGGATATTTATAATTTTATAGGGGAAAATTGCATTAATCTGCTTCGAAGATGTGATTGGTTGTTCACTGAGACATTGCTTGAACATGGATGGAGTTGGAGGAGTCGTGACACTAGAGTTGCAGACTATTCAAAGCGTGGTAGGTTGCAGAATATTCAAAACATGGAGTTGGTTCCCTCACATCACATCAGCTGCCTGCCAATGGAGTATATGACTACTTGGGCTGCAAGGCTAGCTCTTTTAAGCCATTATTTCAATGCACACTTTTATTTTATTCAATTTAAATATTTTCTAATTGTTTGAGGCTGATGATTCAACTCGATTGATAAGTTCTCTATATTTTAATTAGAATTTCAGTTAAAGAAAATAACAAATGGGTTTTATTGATCTGAATATTATGTTGATTTGGTAGGCACAATGAACCTTAATCCATATTCAACTAGGCTGTTAGTTGGAGGCGGCCACTACACAGGGCCGGCTTATAGATATTATTATTAGAAAAATACTATAGATGCAAAGGGATTCCATACACTGATGTAGCACACTCACAGTGTGTCACGTGTTTCTCTATTTTTTTTTTCTCTTTCCGTGCAAGGCCCCTCCCCTCCTCCCCTTTTCCCTTTCTGTCTCGACTCGGGCTCGCGCGCTGTTGTGTGTGGGATTCTTTGTGAAATTTCTTTGTGTCTGTAGCAGCCCTCTTATTATTATTATTATTTTCTTCCAAAAAAGGGAGGTTGGGATCTCCATTATAGAATGTCCGGTTTGAGCCATACCGGTTTATAGATATTATTAATAAAAAAAATATTAATATTTGTTTTGCATCTCAAGATTTTCAATAAAATTTCATTATTGAACATTTAAATATTATTATTATTTTAAAATTAAAGTGTCATGTACTTAATGGTGGCTTTGAAAAAAAGTAAAGTATATTATTAAAAAATTAATTTTTTTTATATAAATTTTTATTTTTATTTTTTTTTTTTAAAACGATTACGCGACAATGATTAACATTCTTTTCTCGGCCACAAAATATATTGAGCTGCCCCTGCCACCACGAGTATCAGGCTCAATTATACAGCGAAGAATGTAAGGGGCCCCACAATATATGAAGACAAGCACACCGTAGGGTCAGACTTCAATATATTACCACAAAATATATTGAGCTGCCCCTGCCACCACGAGTATCAGGCTCAATTATACAGCGAAGAATGTAAGGGGCCCCACAATATATGAAGACAAGCACACCGTAGGGTCAGACTTTGATATACGAGGAGTCATGACACTAGAGTTCAGACAATTCAAAGCGTGGTGGGTGTACTGATTGCCAATATAAGAGTCTCTTCTGAAACATTCGGTATGTGGTAATATGCAACAATTCAAAGCGTGGTGGGTCTACTGATTGCCGATATAAGAGTCTCTTCTGAAACATTCGGTTTGTGGTAATAATCTCTTCTGTAACAGAACTCCAGAAGTTGGCAATACCCAGAAATTCTTGTTTACTGGGAAGTAAGATGGCAACTTCAGGAGTCGAGGCTCAGGACAAATATCGTTCCTACTTACATGGAGAAGAAGAGAAGAACACAAAATGGAGGTTTGGTGCCCCTCCTAACTATGATCTTGTTAACAGGCTTTTTGAAGAAGGCAGAACTAAGGTCTCTCTCTCTCTCTCTCACTCTCTGAGTGTGTGTGTGTGTATATGCGTTTGAGCATGAGAAATACCATAAAATTTGTAAGATAATCTGATACCAATTTGTTCATGGGAAATAGATATGGCCTCCTGGCTCACTTGAAGAAAAAGTGCAGAACCTTGTTAAGTCATGGGAAATGGAGATGTTTCACAAAACATGCTCTGATGACTATAAATCACTTGATCCGAATAAGTATACTTTCAGCCTTAATGGTAACCCAAGCTCCTTATTTATCTCACTGAATTATTATCATAATCATTCCATATTCCAAATATCTTTAGTCATGTATTACAAATCGCTCAAAACCTGTAGGAAGGAAGGCTGTAACTTTAGAAGAAAAGCGCAAGCTTGGGGGAGGCTACAATTCCTTGCTACAAACCTCTTTGCCAGAGAAGCTTCGTGGCTACAATCCAGCAGAAGAAACAGTTGATTCATCTCATAGGGCTTTTGTTACAGCTTTCCCGCGTGGGTTTGCTCTGGAGGTTCTGAGAGTTTATTCAGGGCCACCAGTGATTGTTTACAAGTTCAGGCATTGGGGTTTTATGGAGGGTGCTTTCAAAGGCCATGAACCAACAGGAGAAATGGTTGAACTCTTTGGGATGGCCGCTTTTGAGGTATTGTCGTTGTGGTTCTTTGTTATAATCATCATCATCTTCTTCTTCTTCTTCTTCTTCTTCTTCTTCAATCATATAGCAAATATTCTCTTCTTTGAAACAGTTGGACGAAAAGGAGAAAATTGTGAAGGTCGAGTTCTACTTTGACCGTGGAGAACTGCTAGGAGGTCTCATGCAAGGTGCTAGCTTGGATAGTTCCTCCGTAGAGGAGGCTGCAACCTGCCCTTTCCTGAAGAACACAGGGTAGCTACCCAAATACCTGTGTAACAATGTAACCAAGGGTCCGCTTGCAACCCTATAGCATTATGAATAATCTTTGGCACTTAGGCATCAACCCGGGTTTGCAGCATGAGGGTTGAAACGATATTAAAGTTTTGGATGGTTTATTTAATTTCAGTACTTTCACACGTGTTGATCAACTTTTCTGCAAATGAGCATCACTGCCAACATACTTTGGCCTACAAAAAGTGGATAATAATGTTCTTGTACAAACAAAAAAGTGAGATGGCTTCGTTTGTTTTCAAAACTCTTTTTAATTCATCTCATCTTATCTCATTTATAAAAATAAATAAGACATTAAATGTGCAAAAGCTTGGGTGTTTGGTTAACCAAGTGTTTTGAGGTACTTCTAGCAACTAAGTGGGATAAGAACATCAATAATGCACGTTACCAAGAAATTTTTCCACTATATAGAGCATATATGCAAGTTTCCCATCATCTGACGGTGACATAATTTTCTCTATTATCTTCCCAACATATTCTCTTTTCTTTTCATTTCTCTAAAAATTGATTAGAACAGTTAATTAAGAAAAAAACCAGTATTTTGAATACCGTACCGGTCAAGACATTGAAACGAAATATTTCGGTATTAATACCGTTTCGGAATAACGTTTCCGGATAGTCGATATATAAATAAATTATATATATATAAATATATATAAAAATTATATTCCAAAATAATAGTCTATATATAAATACATATATATATATATATATAAATTATAAAGTCTATAATCTGAATTGAAGGTTAAAAAATATGCTTGTAGTTTGAAAAACGAAAAAAAAAAAAGGCCGAAATCTAAGTCGGTACAAGCCGAAATTGAGGCCGGTACGGACAGTACAAAACGCGTATAGTACCTGTACCGGCCAGACGGCCAGTATGAAAAATTTCGGCCGTACCGGCCAGTACGGTACGAAATTTAAAATATTGAAAAAAACTACATTATTCTTAGGTTAAGCATCTCTTTCTGGTTGTAATGGTGGATTTAACTAATATTTGTTGTATGTGTAAAAACTCCTCTAACAAGTTTCACTGGGACCAAGGAAGGGAGCCTGGATAAGGAGCTGTTCCACAATATTTGAACAGACCTTCAATCTCAGGGCACCCATTAGGATAAGGAATTGACCGGTGAAAAGGATCACGCTTTAATTTTTTCCGAAAGAGTGAACCTTGGCATCCATATGGATCTCCATGGAATTGAGTCCGCACCAATGCCTCACCTTTCAGAGCTGCTTCTTTCGAAGTGAGTGAAGCTGGGGTGCCTAAGTAGAAAAACCTCGACTCTGGAAACCCAATTGCAGACCGATGCAGATGCGCAAATCTCTCTTCCTTGAAATCATAACTTACAACCTGATTCCAAATTGCAATAATGTTAGGGTGATTTAGTTCAAACCTTGCAGAAATTTTAATGATAACTAATAGGAATAGTTAGGAAAAAAAACTATAAATACATTCAAGTGTGAGAGCAAACGTGATACACGTGAACACCTACTGTACCTAGAACACAAACACACACTCACATGGGGGGGGGGGGGGGGGGGGGGGGGGGGGGGGCAGACTTCAAAAGGGAAAAAGTAAGAGCATGTTCTCTTATAGTATCTCAGCACTTGTTCGATTGATGATTAGCATTTTAGACACATAAATAGCGACAAACTTACAATCAAAATACAGGAAAATGAAAGGACGAATAAGAAGCTAAATGATTTGGTGTGATATACATTTCCACTCAATGATATATGGCACTACAACTCTCTTGTGGACACCCACAGCGACTTTGTATGTACTTTAGTTTTCAAAGAATCATAAACATGTATTTGTTTCGGAAACATCCATATGTATATTTGGGAAAATACTTGTCATACTCTTTTCCAAAGCCAAAATGGGTACTTATTGCTGACATATTCATGGCTACAAATGAAGCTTAATCAATGGTCGTTAGTCCCTATCGTGAGCATCCATTACACTGAAGGAACGAAAACAAATACAACCGTCTGGTTGTTTTTCTTAATTTTCATACCATCACATGTATGCGTTCGAAATATTTTAGCTCCAAAAGGAGAAGAAAAAGAAAAAAGGAGAAGGAATAGAATAAAAAAGCTTCGAGTAAAGGGAGCTTACAGTTATGTTATAAGGATACGTGCCAGTAAGCTCTCGGAAACGACACACACTAAAGAGGAGATTCTCAAAGCTCTCCCTTGCATGCTCTTCCGTGAGTGCCCTCCATCTCATGTTTTCTTTCTTGCCTATATAAACAACCAGACAATCAGTTGCATGATAGCAGGAAAAACCAGATTATCCATAGTATTCATGAATTGGAAACAACTTTACCTCACAAAGAATCCATGATTAATCTTATCAAGTTTCCATTTGTTCCATAAAACAACTGATAACTCAAGGCTAAGAGAGAACTACGCAATGGGGATATATATTTATCATCCATTACGTAGAAAAGACTCTTAAAAATCTCAGCTCTGTATTTCCCGAAGAGTCCCTAGAAAATGTTTCACCCTAAAGAAAGATGTAAAAGCATTGCAGGGATATGATTGGCTGTAAGTTATTATCCCCAACATAATGCCTAATGGCCTGTAAAAAATGTGAAGTTCCCTAGAAAGTATAACAAAACAATCATGATTAATGTGCAAATCTGCACAATCAGTTTAAATGGCAACTAGAAAACTCCATAGCTACAAAATACTCGGCAAGCCACGGGCCAACAACTACTTCCTTTTTAGTTGACTGAAGCTGAGAATAATCCAGGAGTGCACTTCATCCTACTGTTAGTAAGATACCAAAGTACACAAATTTAAATAAATCTAACCTAGTTTAAAAGTTCTGACAGTTTGTATTGATATGGGCAACTATACTTCTAATAACTTAAAATTAAATGCCACAAATACTTGCTTCACTTTGTATTGGATGCAATTCATTCTTGAGTTATACCAAATGGATTTAAGTCCAAGATTCTTTGTTTAGAAAATACTCACAGCCACTTTACTAAAAGGCAAGAAATTTATCGGCCAAGATTCTTTGTTTAGAAAATACTCACAGCCACTTTACTAAAAGGCAAGAAATTTATCGGCACATAATCATGGATTCTGATCTAACTCCCAAGTGAGCAGGATATAATCTAAGCACCTATTAGAACCATTCCTTTAGCAATCAACAAACAGATCAATTCTCAGTTGATAAATATTTTCCATACAAATGAGGCACAGAAAAACAGGTACAGAAAGTAATATAACACATGCACTCACCAAACCATCCTCTCGACTCAGCAACGCTCCAATAACTCTGTGCCTCACTGCGAGGACCAGCATCTTTTCGAGTCTCCCCACCACTAAACAAAAGCAAAGCTGCATCATCTTTGGCCGCAATTTCAACTCCCTCTTGAATATGTCTCACAAACGTAGCAGCTTGACCTGGATTCTTCTGATAAGATTCCAAAAACCATGAATCTTCTTTGTCAGCTTTCCCACAGCTGCTACTCGTATATACAGAATGCCCAGCAACCATTACCAGACTCCGAAGATCCCGCAACGGATAATCGCCCAAAACCACATCCATTTTTTGATTACTACCCACCATTCGGTAGTGGCTCTCATACAGAGATAAAATGATGAGGATTGTGACCCCAAGGGACAAGGAGATGATGAAAACCAAAAGTGGGTGTAGCTTACCGTAATAATGAAGACGAGTTCCCAACGTTTTAAGCATTTTGATGGGATGAAGGGGGAATTCTTAGGCTTTCGGGCACGTCTAGCGATTCCTAATTCTAAATCAAAGTCGCTGCCTCTTGGGTATGCATGGAAGGACTTGGGACTCCCAGAAGACCCAAGTGAATAATTGCTCATGATAATATGAATCCAGCTAATGGGTTTCGAGAGGGTGTGCTATTAAGCATACCCAGATGGTAATCCGAACAAATTAAGCAATGGGATCATGGGTTTTCTGATTCAGATTTCAGGGGTAATAAATAATCACACGACTACATAGACGTTCAACGAAGTCCATGTCAGAGGTAGAGACATCATAAATCCAAAACTATTTCATAAATTTTGCAGCTTGCTAAAGAAATCGATCATGCTAAAGAGAAATTCTGCAGCTTGCTAACGAGTAAAGAGAAATCGATCACTTTAAGAGTGGAGAGCATGTAGGAGTTGTATATGATCTGGAAAAAATAAAGCCAACCAAGAGAGAGAACTCACCCAAAAAAAAAACTTGTGAGATCTTGGGTGTATCTTTAGTACAGCTTCAGATTGCTAGAGGATATTGTTGTTCTTGGGACATGGCGCTGACTGAAGAGTTCTCCCGAGCTTGTGAAAAATACTGAATTTAACAGATTCTCTCTAAAGTTTCTGCTTTTACAATTTTTCTTGCGGCGACTATTCAGTTTCGATCTGTCGAATGTCGATCAGAGGAAGAAAAAAAAATTGCGAGTTTACCCTGATTTTGTCCTTCAATTGCTTGTATATTTAATTTTTTTTAAAATTTTTTTATTTGATAATTAAGAAAATAATTTTTAATATATTAGTGTATTTTTTATTTTTTAAAAATATTTAAAAATAAGAAAAGAAAAATAAGAAAAAAAAAATAAAAATCCACATTCAGCCTAGCTGTTAAGAGTAACCCGACTCAACAAAAAATGACGGTGCTAGCAAAGATGCAGTCAACCGAAACAAACCACCAAAATTTTTTTTATCTTTTATCTTTTTCTTTTTCAAACATTTTCTTAAATTTATTAAATATTTTTTAAAAAAATAAAAAATATGAATTCATTTTAAAATAATTACTTAACAATTAAATAAAAAATAAAAAAAAAAAAAATGCAATTCGGTGGCCTCCTCATGAGGCAGAAGCATTTCCCAAAAGAAATTCTGTCGAAAGTTTTCACATGCCCATACTCAAGGTTATGAAGCCATAAACTTTTTAAAAATAATATTTTATTATGAGTTATTGTAATTTTTAAGTTTTATTTCATTCCTTATATATAAAATATAAACCGATACAAGAATCGATTTAAAAACACTAATTCAATATTTATATTGTTTTGTATTTTAAGTCATGTGACATTCTATCCATAAAAGTAGGCATCTACCTATTGAATTTGAAGTATTATGTTTATAGAGTGGTAATCATTTTAAAAGTAATGTTTTATTATGAACTGTTGTAACTTTTAAATTTTATTTTTTTCTTACATATAAAGATATAAACCGATTCAAGTTTCCACTCAAAGATACTATTTTAATTTTTATATTATTTTGTCAAATAAACTACTCTATAAACCGTTTTGAATTTTTCTACTATAAAATCTGGCCTCTCTCTAAATCTCTGTTCCTCGTACACAATAATCAGCGTCTTGCGCGGGTTATAGGCTCGTGTTTTTTAAAAAATATGATGAATGATCCATTTAAGAATGATCTAAGATACGGACTGTTCGTTATTAGCATCCGAATTAGCTTCCAATAATCCAAATCATTTCCTACTGGACAAAGAGGCTGGCTTGAGTATCACATTCAGAACATGATGACTATATATATACATATATATTTCTCGGCAATCATACGAAGTATCTGTATAGAAGTAGAGCCTGTAGTGTGATAGATAATTTTATCTTTATCTTTAGTTTGGATGCTGTCTTGTCCGTTGATATTGTTACCACATGAATCCTTCGTCACGAGTGATGATTTTTTTAATTAAAAATACAAAATTAAATTTAAATAGTCCACTCCCTTAAAAAAAATCTGGATGGAACATAAGAAGTATACTTTCACGAACTGCACCTCCATTTTTCTCTACATTTGGATACTGAGGACAGAATACCTTACTATTATTTAATATTTTATTATTATTTTTTATCTATTTTTTACTATTATTTATTATTATTTAATATTCTATAATTAATTTTTTTATTATTATTCACAGAATACTTGAGAATACTTCGCTACGCAATTGTTGCCAATGAGATGATATTTACACGTATAACATATACATTATACTCCCTTAATTTCATGTTTCTTTGACAGATTTTGCAAATCGAGCTATTTACATATTTGTATTATATTACAGGGGAAAAAAAAGAGTAAAAAATGAAACATTGCTTTTCAAAATCAGACCGTGTACATATGTTCCGTTTTCTTTATATGATATCTCCTTTAGGTAGACTTTAACCTTTCCAAGCCATAAAAACTCTGCAACAAATAAGAAACCAGTATGAATAAACATATAGGAACTGCATAACATATAGAAACCAGTATTATTAGACACTCTCCACACTGACATGGCATGAATGATTGTCATTTCTTTTTTCTCAATCTAAATTTTAATTTTAGTTTTTTTAATTTGATATGTCAAATGCGTGACGGGTGTATCCTCCACATCGGCTTGCAAATAGAATTTTTTTTTTTTTTTTGTTAGAAAACATGAAATTAAGCTTACCAAGATTGAGTGGTTTTCTTCTAATAAAGGCAAAAATAGTGAAATCAAGGTTTGCATTTCCTCTTTAAGGGTCTCACAGTTGCCATCTTTCCCCATGAGGAGATTAGTGAATGTTTTGTTGTCAGGCACTAGTTTTAGAGCTACCTGTAAACACCACACTTGTTAGTTGGAGGTGTGTTTGGAAGAAGATGATGAAGGAAGTATATAGTAGCATGTCCATGCTTTAATGCTTGTGAAAGCTTGTAAACAGTGATAAAAGCACTCATGAGCTTAACATGAAGAGAAAAGAGAAAAGACACCACCACCAGCTCATAGATGGGGCTCTCATTGAGAAAAGTGAAGCTTAAACTGGCCCAAACAATCAATTTGATTCACCCACCCACCTTTATTAAAAGCAAGTGATGACAATTTAATTAAAGGATACAGACATTTAGGGAGTGAGAGGAATTATTACTTTGAAAGCAGCTGCTGATATCCATCCATGCCATAGCTTTAAAGTGGTGTTGTAAGACTCCTCCACTGCTTGTTCCATCCTCTGTTCAGGGTCTTTTGCTAGTTTTTGCAATAATGCCAAAGTAAAATCCATTGATCTGGGGAGAAAAACACATTAATTTGTTCATGTCATTGAACATCAAGGCCTGATAATTTTAGATGTGAGTAGTCAGACCAAAAACAGAAGAAGAAGAAAGAAAGAATACGAATTTGATTCTAAAATCAGATACAGAGCTCAATCCAAGTTTATTTTGTTTCAATTAACAAGAAGCCAAGACAGTGAAGTGCTTATGTTTGAATCAAGAATTAAACTAACTCATGAAACTAATCAAAGGACATCAACTCAAGTTAAAGCTAGCATCACAGAAGATCATATTAATCCGATCCGTAATGAACTTAGAAAAAGAAAAGAGCATTATATTTTGTCATTGGATTATGCTGTGAGAAATAGAGCTGACTTGCAGAAACCATAAACAAAATGGTCATGGACAAGAAGATACTCTAGTTATTGTCTGTATTCATGACTTCGTGCCAGATGAACTGTGAAATGAGTCATTATTATTACTAATACGTGCACGGTTGATCTTGGAGTAATCTAAATGTGATCTTCTTCGATCATTAAATACAATAAATCAAATTAATTTAAAAATTAATTATTAAATTTATGAATGTTTAACATAAGAATGGGTGATAGGGCTTAACAAGAACAAAGTTCCTTCTTCAAAAATTATTAGAACAGCTACACAAATGTACCTCTGTTGGAACCTTATTAGACCTTTTTATATTTATTACTCAGAATCTTAATATTAAAACGCAAAAACACAAAGATGTTTACCTGGTAAGCCATAGAAAGGCTCTGCTACAGCTTGTAACTTTTCTTGCATTGCCTTCACTGGATTCTTTCTTCAAGATCTCAACCAGATTTGAATTCAGTAAAGGATCAGATTCATGAGCCGTTTCCAATCTCTGCGCTCGAGACACAATATAAAAATGGAAGTCGTTAAAGATAAGGATTCAAATAAAAAAAGCCAGCAGGAAAGCACCACAGCTTTGATAGCCGTAGTTTCTGATAATAAAGCTCCACATGAACTTTAAGAAAGCCAGCAGGAAAGCATGTCATTACAAAATCAAAAGAGTATTCTTTTCATATAACAAAATCAAAAGAGAATCGGGGAGATTTTTGTTGTGCCGTGGTTTTCCTTCTAATTACCTGAATATTCTGATGAATGTCTTGTCTAAGAACAGCCATCGTTGGTCCAATCTTATCTGCAAAAAGGTTTAAAACCACAGAAAGTTTATGTGATTTTTTACACATCTAGAGCTATTGAGAGAGAGAGGTGCAGATAAAAAGACCAACCAAGAACTTGAATAACCAAGTTGCAGACATAAAGAAATGGCTTTGTGGGGATGTGAGCAGCATCATGATCATCACCAGGTTTAAGTACTTTGACCATCAAAGTGAGCTCTTCAATGGCAGAGCTTATCTCTGACCCCTTCTCCATCTCCCTTTTCCTCTTCATCTCAACCCTCTATATCTTCTCTCTCTCCCTTATATTTGACTCATGATTCTTGTCTCAATACTTATAGCTCAACTCTGGGTATGTTATGCAAGATAGAGGGAGAGGGAGCCTTTTTGAATTTTCATTGATCGCTGACACACTCGGTGACACTTGTCCATATATGTTAAAACTATTAGAAGGGAGATCTAGCCGGTGTAGCTTCTCAGGCCAAAACTCTCTCTCTCTCTCTCTCTCTCCCCTTTTTCTAATCCTTTTTTTTTTTTCAAATTTTTATGGGTTTTGTGTATTTTTTTTTTCAAATGTTTCTGTTACTCTAGATTGATGGCGACCTTAAATTTGACATTGAAATAATCGAATCTCCCAATTGCTTTTTTATATGCAAGTATATATCCATCTGATGTGGGTCATGTAAAATAATTAACAAGATGGTAAAACTCTTATCATTATCCGAGTCTACGCCGCAGCTACCAGAGATATTCAGACTTTATCCATTACAAGTTGGAGGAATATTTATCATAATGTTGGCCATTTCCATGACGAAAAAGGCTGAAGCAGCTCTCCTTATAAACTCTTTTTGCAAAAGTATATCGATATATATGCACGTCTTTAATAAAGTTGTAGCTGTGGCTGCAATTTGGCGGGCTGAAGTCATGCAAGTCAAACCAGTTGTACTTGACAGTTCTAGTCTGCGTACATGGCTATAGTTTTTGTGGCCACTGCTTGGTGCGTTAGTGCTTTTGTTTCGGAATGTAATTTTCTGGTTGATAACAATAAAAAAAATGACACCATGTAATTTCTATCACATCAATGGACAGGAGTCGCCTGGATGGTACCTCAATTTTAATGACAGTCCTAACTTATTATAGAGAAAAACGACCTGATAGTTACAAATATTTAAGAAAGACCAAAACCCAGGCAAAAAAAAAACCTAGACATCAAGCCAGACCAGTACCTAGGGGTTACATATATACAAAGAAGAGAAATACCAAACCCAGGTATAAAAAAAAGGTCATAATCCAACCAGACAGTATACATATACCTAGAATACAGATTAGTAGAATAAGCCAAACCAAAAAATCCAAATAAACATAGTAAAGAATAAAACAGTCCTAAGCTGATCAAATAATAGGAAGACCTAGTCTTTCGACTCCCTCAGAACTTTGACTACATCAGGAAAAGGAAAGTCTCTATCAAACTTTTGCCTTGTTAGCCTAGAGAGCCCCAGCAGTGGCAAGCAGGTGATCCTAAGATGTTTGGCGTGGTCCTAATTCATTATTGTAATGAGTACTAAAAAAGATGTTGATTAGGTTGGAAATGTGATGTCCTTAACTACTGTATATATCATGGTTTTGTTAGGTACTTCTTCTTTTATAATAATTTGATTCGTTTCTTCTCTTCGTATATTGTTTAGGACGTACCAATTACATCTCCGCGGAGAGTTAGATACCAATCAACAGTACTTCATCCTCTCCTTTGCGCACGACTACAAAGAGAATACATACCAGTACTTAAAACTACAAGTCAAACTGATTTTTAGTCTGTTTTAGGTAATGAATTGTATGATGGTTCTGCTTGACAATTTACATATTCCGCTGAGAGTTGATTAATCTGTCTGGGCGCAGCAAGTCAGAGAACCTTTGAAGGAAGTGATTTTCTCCAAGAAACCCCCGGCCGAAAGGGATCCAAGTAATTTTTTAATGCAGAATGCAGATCATCAATCCATTGTTTATTAATTTACTCATATATTTTATAGTTTGTGTCTATATATATACATATATATATATATTAATCTGTTCTTGTATGTAAGCCATGACTCAATAATGGTTGTGGTAGAGTAGTATATAAAATTCAGTTCTCTCTCAATCAGAATATTAATGGTTCAAAGTCTAAATACAGATCACTGATCATTAGTTAATTACAATATCATCATCTTGTAGGCCAATTTTATTTAGTTTAATTTTTTTTGAGAAATTCTCAAATGGGATCCATGAATCTAGGAAGCATATATATCATGCACCATTTTATGAAACACTAGCTAAAAATTAACTGATGCTGTACATGAGCAGACAACCTTGTAATTGTCCTTTCCAATTGAAAGACTTCAACGGTACTTGAGTTAGGGTTATGCATTTATATATGCGGTAGGTTTTGAAAAACAAAAAAGATAACTCATATTTCTAGTATATAATCTGCAGATCTCTTGCGTTGCTAGTACTTCTGCTAAAAACAATATTTGATACGCTCATATATGTGATACCTCGTGCTGAACGATAAGGATAAGTGGTGCATGTGTTCCCACATTGTTTAAGAATAAGAAGTTGATCTTGCTCAGTACTATAATGACTTTGATAGGATTTCGATTATATAATTAACTAGTCCTTTTGAAATATAGACTACCTGACTTGCCAGCCTTCCCTTGGGAGTCTAGTGTTGTGGAAAAATATAGTTTTAGATACGATTGTAATTTTTTTCTATCTCTTTTGCTCTTAATGGTATAAAGGCAAGAGATTAACAGTATCCAAGATTAATAGAAAATTAGATCAGTATGAATGCAACAGGATTCCTTTGGGAATTACATCAATTGTTTAAGACCATCGAAAGAAGACAAAATGAATATATGTTATAAATTAGTGTGAACATCTGTTGATTTGGGAAACAATAAATTAAGGATAATTAAAGTGATTAAGTAAATTAGGCAGAGACAGCCCATTGGCCATTGAGCTAAATTAGCTTTATCTTGCCCCAACTACCTTGCTCTCATCAATATTATTTTATTAATCAAGTGTCATGCCTGACATCAGTACTCCTCAAAGAACTAGATCAGGAGTTTCAATTAAATTGATTTTTACTTGTATAAAAAAAAAAAAAAAAAAAAAAAAAAACTAGATCAGGAGTATCCATGTAAATCAAACTATTTTTTTTAACTAATCTGGGCAGATTATCTTACAAGAAAAAAAAATATTTATGACAGATTATTTACGACGATAATAACAATTTATGATGAAAATGGGCTAATTTTGATAAGAAATAATCATTTTTGTAAAATATAAATAGTCATAAATAAACAGTTTTCTCATAAATGACAAACAATATGAATAAAGGAATTATTTAAGGAGTGAGCAGGAAGGATTCCCTTTGTTATAACCAGAGACAGACAACTAGACTAATCCATGCAGTTATTTAACGACAAAAGAATAAAAAAATATCAACTGCATTTCTTTGAACTATTTATTCTTAATCTCTTGTATGTATCTCTTTTGACTTCACTTTATGTTCCAAGCATACGCAGGTCTGTAAGCATATAAAACTATAAATTAATTAATGATATATGTACAGTGATGAATGATGATAATTTTCCGTGATGAATCGATCATGGGGTCGAAGGTTAATGGAGGGAAAAATGCATGATCAGGTGATACTAGAAACTGAATGTTGGAGACTGTTTGTGAAATCACTACTTATCTTAAAAGTTTAAACTGATAGAAATATGTAGATTTAATTATTTATATTATATTCTTAATACTCATCATTACAAGTGAGCCAGACTCCCATTAATGAGTGGGTGTAATATGGAGTTAATATCATGTAAAATTATCAATTGTTTCAAAAACTTAATCCGACAGAAAGAAATAAATTTAATTATTTGTATTATATATATATATATATTCTTAATACGACCTAACTAGTAAGATTGTGCTAAAGAAAAATAATATTTACAATTTTAGCATGTGTGCAAGTTTCGTGTACTCTTTTAAAAAAAGTAAGTAATTTTAAGACTTATCTAAAAAAATTATTATTTTTTAATAATAAATCATATTCTTTTTAAAAAAGAATGTACTAAACTTCCATTAGGAGAAAAAGTCGATACACTTTACTATAAACTATAAGAACAATTCTCCAATCATGTGTTGTGATAAAAGTCATATCCAATGCTATATGGTGTTATATGTGGTACCTACGAATTGTACCTTTTTGTTTAAATTCACGAACTGCGAATTCTAGTAATGCACATAATTATAAAACTCAGAAGGTTTTCTTCTTCATGATTATATATATATATATATATATATATATATATTCAATATGATTTAGAAATAAATATAAAAAATGATTTATATAATCTTAAGTTATTCAAGTCTCGTGTATTTTTAATAAAAAATAGATAAATTTAGAATTTACAGAAAAATATTTTTTTTTTCTTAGAGGACTACACGAGACTTATATATTTCAATATTGTATCTAACATATATCTATTAGCAGATAAAAATGTCTTTTTTTTGTTTGTTTGCAGCACTTAGATGTATGAAACCAATATAAAAGGAAAAGAAAAGTCAAAGCAATTTAAATGAATGAATCCAACTTTTACTCATACTAATTTTCTATAAATGAATTGTTGTTTTTTCTTTTTCTTTTATTTTTTTCTATATTGTGTTGACTTTCTAGAACTTCTGAACAGGCCCATTTATCCAATAGCATCCAGTAATTGGGCCTAATCTGGCAGGCCCAAGATGGTTCGCCCCATTGAACCATTCATTCCCTCCATGGACTTAATGGGCCTCCCCGGCCTGCTTGGAGACTGGAAGAATCTTGAAGTTGCAAAAATACCCTTATATCCCGGGCCTCCATGGACTTAATCACGCTTATATCCCTATCAAAAGGAACAACGGGCCAGGCATTTCGTGACTCGAGTTCATTCATCATCGACAATGGCTTCGGCGGGCGCACGAGTACTGCACCGACCACTTTAGCGCCGTTGGCCAACCGATTTAGATACACTTGATCTTTCTCTAAAGTGAGTTTTAATCCAATGCAGCTCGGGACCACTCTACCAGCAAGAAAGCCCGTGGTTAGAGCTGCTAGAACTGAGTCCAAAGGTGTCTCCGCTTCAGATATCCCCATTTTAAGGTTCTTTATTTCAGTCGTTCTCCAAATTGACTTGCAACTTAATCCATAAAGTTTTGGTTGGTTTAGCTTCCAGAGTCACTTCCTGGGAAAGTGTGGAAATTGGAATATTTTTTTTTTTTTTGTGATGTGGGGAAATCTCTTCAAGGCAGGGACGTTCGACCCACCTCTGTGAAATAAACTCCAGTCTCGTGTATCGTACCTTCGGAAGTTTTTCTAAATCGCTGGTCTTTCACCGGAGTGTGGTATCAAAGATTGTTTGCACTCATCAGATATTGAACTTTGGACCTTCAAGGAAGTGATACCCCAAGACCAAGGACTTCACCACTTGGGCCAACCCCTTGGGGTTGTGGAAATTGGAATACTTCGAATCAAATCTTGATATACGGGTCATAATTTCAATTTTTATTCGGTATGTTTTGGTTTCATGTTGCAATTATACATTGCTCTTTATTGTTGATGATTTCCAATGATTTTATATGCTTGATAGTTGATGTTTGATTAGCATTTTTATCAACCTATTTCAATGTTAAAGTGTAAGTAAATGCTGAGTGTTCTGTACTCCGGTGAAATTCTTTGAAGTGAGACGTGTGAGGTTTTCGATCAAGCTTCATTTGAATGCGCAGGACGATAGAAGAGTGCGGATACAAGAATGTTGTATCTTGTAGCAGAAAACTTTACCAGACCAGAGAACATTCAGTTAACAATCAATGACAAAACGAACTCCATCAAACCAACCTCGGGTTTTTATGGGCATTCTCAAATTACTTGTCAACTACATCTAGCTGAAATATCACCCCCACCCCAACACCTGCATGCCTAGGACTAAGGTCGTGTGTCTGATTGTGGGTTCATTAACTTTTGGGTTCGTGTGAGAACAACAAAACATTTGTAGCCAAATGTGGTAAAAAAAAGCCACCCAAGCAGCTCTAACTAGAACCAACTTTCCTCTCCAGGGCTTAATGACTCAAGAAAGGTCTGGTTCACCATCCGTGCAAACACTAGAATCATCACGGAAGCTCAAGATTCTCAACCAAGCCTCTCCTTGTGAAGCTGTAATTGAAACATAGATTGAAATATTATTTATTGGTGTCCAAACACTAGAACAGGGTTAACAAATTTGTTTAGTTTGCTGAAATTAAACACAATTATTAGTTTTATATTGATAGTGAAACATCATTATCAGTTCTTGGGGGGGGGGGGGGGGGGGGGATTTTAAATATATTATGTTTGGTCACTCAAGTGAAAGAAGGCATGAAATGATAGAAAAGGACACGATTGCAGGGGGCTGTCGGTAAACTTGCTCAACCTCCTTCCTCTACAGACCTGTTTAGACTCCTCATGGTAGCTTGAAGTAAGGTCATTGGTAGGGACTGTAGAACAACCCTTGTTCAATGAAATGACTGTCAGTGGGCTGTTAATCATGAAGAACCTAAAAAAAAAAAAGAGGAATTGGTTGGCGTCATCTACATGAGGAGCATAAATTTGACGAGTCCAGCTAATAATGACTTGACAGCTGAATATGTGCTTTGGCTTAGGTCAGCTAGTCTGGAATTGTATTACCTAATCATATTCACAATGCAAGTGTAAGATACATGCCAAGAATCTTGGTAATGGACAAAACTCACATCATATCCGATCTTAGGTTTTTAATGGGGCTAAAATTCCAGATTGCTAATTGGCCTATGGTTTACTCAAAAAATTAGAAAAAGAAAAGATATAGTTGTTGGCTTCTAAAACTTAAGAGTCAACTCTTGAGGTTTTTAAGAGAATGCTCCATTTCAATGAGAGTTTGTTTTTAAATGACGGGAGTATTTATGAGAAGTGTGAACTTTGTGTCATGTAAAGGATCAGCATTATCTGCTCAGCCAGAGTTAATACAGCTTATATTAATTAGGCAGGTTGTTATGAGGGAGAATGAATTGTTAACTTCCAATCATATGTAGCAACCCAGGAAAAGCTCTAGCCACTGTGCGCTATTGAAAAAAACTAATCAGTTTGAAACTTTCCTGGAAATAATTATAAAGTGCAGTTTCATCTAGTACGTAGCTAATTGTCATATAATGTTCTACTATCATATGGTTGATCTTAAAAGGTTGCTCTGATACCATATGTAATGACCCAAAGAAAGTAGGGTTGAGCACCGACAATGTCGGAGTCGGAGTGCCCTACCTCCAACTCCGACTCCGACTTTGTCGGAGGTCGAATCCAACCTCCGACTCCGACTCTGATTCACATAGTCTCCGATCCGATTCCGACTCCGACTTGTTGGAGCGGAGTTGGATTTGGGCTTTTTTATTGGGCTTTTTTCATAGCCCATTTGAAATTTCAATTTGACAATCTTGGGCTCTTATTAATCGGATTTAGGCTTCCAGATTTTAATTTTTTTAAAAATATATTTTTTTCAATTTAAATTTTATTAAAACATAACCAAAATTGAAAAAATAAATCATTGTACAAATTATTGTTATTATACATGATACATTACTAGTACATGTTATTATAGTTTAGTTATTATATATTAGTATTGCATGTTATTATAAATTTATATATTTGTGTTTATACACAATACATTAGTATTCTTCTTGTGTACACGGGCGATGCCTATTTCATTCGTATGAATAAAATCTTTGTTACTTATAAAAAAAAAAATACATTAGTATTAAATGTTATTATACATTAGTTATGATATAATTAATATTACATGTTATTATACATTAGTGTTTATACATTAGTTGTTATTATACATTAGTGTTACATGGTAGTAATGGTTAATAGTATGGTGTTTACGTATGCTAAACTATTATTAGTGAAGTTAGTCTATTTATATTACAGTATAAGCATATTATTTTATAATAATTTGCTCATACTTGTATATTATTGAATTTAATTAACTATATAAGTTATAGTTATATAAAATATATATGATTAATATATAAAAATACATATATTTTTAAAAAATATGTACAATATCGGAGTTGGAGTCGGTACATCGCCACCTCCGACTCCGACTCCGACTCCGACTTATCGGAGTTGGTGCAGAGTCGGATATTCGGATTTTTGCTCAGCCCTGAAGGAAAGCGCTAGCCATGTTTGTGCTATAACTCTTAAAAGACTAGTCAATTTGAAACTTTCCTAGAATCACTTATAAAGTCCAGTTCTACTTAATAAATAGCCAATGTGAGACTTAGTACTCATAATTACCTTTATAAACTACTAATTATTTATGAGTTATTCCTTTTCTCAATGTGAGACCCGGGTGTACATAACTCCTGCATTACTCCTGCATTATGACTGGCTCTGCTCCATGAACCCACAAAGCATGACCATTACCACAAAATGGCCAGTCCTTATAAATGGTAGTTTCGTTTAACAAGAAATAGTAGTAAAGTGCTCTCTCTCTCTCTATAGAAAACAATATTGAGCAATGATGATATTTGTTCCATCAGAGATGTAATGTAGGTTATGTTTATTTGAAACCACTGCCCATTTGTTAAGAACTTGAACCATAAGTAGGGACTTGATCCGTGTTGAAGCTAGTAGGTGATTTCTCCAACATATACAGCTCCTCACAGGATGGATCACAATTCATGGCTGTAGAAGCAAAGCTGCTTAACTATTTCTTTCCATATTTATGTGATGAGGTATGCTACTGTCAATCTCAACCCGCGGCTTCTTATTTTCATTTTATTTTGGCAATCATGTACACATTAGCATGTGATCGTATGTTCTGTTTGGTTTTTGTCAAAGTGCTACATTCTTGTTGATGCGCATACAGAACCTCTATTAATCGCATTTGGTGTAAAAATTGCTAGTGCCACACCCCTGCTAGTGCCATCAATTCAGATACCTGGACCCAGTTATCTTCTTACCTAATTCACTGTACTTTTCTTACTTCATCAAACATCTTTAAAGCCTTTAAAGACTTAATTACATGGTTGAAATCTTTTTTCCCTATCTGCTAGAGTGTTGGATGCAGCATAAAGTGGCCTCCGGGACAAATCGGCAATCTGTAATCTCTAGTTTGAACTTCTTGGAGACAAATCAATGAAGAATGTATTATTTCTTTCAGGTATCGATGCCTCTTATTTAATGGATTATTACCATTTTGATGTAATATGTAATATTTTTCTTATTTCTGTTAATTTTCCCAGCCTTCTTGTTTTAGCATTTTGGATTTCTCAAGGTGTAATAGGCAAGAAATGATGTAATAGTTGATACTTTTGTATACGATTATTTAATATAAGTTGTACTTGTAGTGCATCTGAATGGTTTTCTCCACTGTTGAGTATTTTCATTTGGATGAGGGCTGTCAGATGAAAAATTTCTGGTTTGCCTGTTCTGATGGTCCTTTATTCCAACAATCAATTCTGCTATGCCCATTTAGATACTCCTGCAATTTCCTCTCACTCTTGAGGTTTATTGATAAATGTTGATATCTTCTTATATGCTTCGAGATGGACTACAAATGGATTCTAATTTGTGTACAAGATTAAGCCTACGAATAAATGTGAAGGCTGGTATTATGGGTACATAACCCCTAACATGAAGGCAATTACTGTTTTAACACATACGGGGTTTTGGTATTGCATGAGTTATTCTTGGGATCTTTTAACAATTCTTGGGATCTTTTTATGTCTTTGGGCGAATGTTCTCGTTTTGAATGGAGATAATTTTCATGATTTTCTTTCAACTTTTTCTAGCTCTTAGTTTGTTGGTATTTTTGCTTGTATACTTCCTCTGTACTTGAGCTATACTTATTTACTTGTTTAAATAAAACTTCTTATTACTTAATAAAAAAAAATTTATGAGCTAACACTGATGTCACCAATAACCCCTCCTTCAAGGCTGGGTTGGATTTTGCTAAGCTGATGTAAGAGATGCCTACTCAGTTATCTCTTAATTGTTGCATTGTTGTTTGCTGTGTCTCATAGATGTTAGCATTTGAAGTTTTGAACTCATGCTAAACTTTGGCAGCTGCTTTGTGACGGTGCTGACCTTTAAAATCAAGACTCCTATGGCTCTGTTATTCCTTACTTAGGAATAAGCTGTTATTTAATAATACAGGAAATTTGGAAACCAAAACTACGAACCATCTCTTTTACGTTGCCCAAACATAAATATCTCTTCAATCACACCTGCAGCCATGTTACTGTCAAATGGTATTTGACAAAAAGTGCTGAAACACGTCATGCACGCATGCATACAACACACCCAAATGGAGCACGACAGGAATAATGTTCATATTTTCTTTCACATCTAGATGATTGATAGGTTGAGGTACAATGTCAGCTTTGACAGCGACAAATAATGCAGATTTTAAAGTTTAATGTAGTGAAAATGGTTTCTTAATTACCACTTTTATTTTTTCAAAGTTGCCATCTGCATGCAATGCATATGCATGTGTGCATGTGTCATGAACTATGCATACAAGCAAAAAAGTGGAAACCCTTGGCATCAAAAGAATATATCAAAATCTTATTTCGTTACTTATTTAAAAATTTGAAAAAATTATAATGATTTGTTTGAAAAGATTATAATGATTAGTTTAAAAATTTTATATTTAAATTATGTTTAAAAATGAAATAAGATGAGACGAAATGAGAATTTTGATATGAGATATTTTACTAAACAAGTCTTAGTCTTCTTTACACTAATGTTGCTGACTCCTACTTTAATGGTTGAAAATAGGGATTCAATCAAGACATCCCAAATTCCCAATAAAGCTTTTTAAGATCAGGCAAACGATTGTTGTTGTAAAAGAAACTATGAGAGAAGGCTTATAACCTAATTAATCATTATTTGCGAATCAGTATTGCTAAAAGAAGTGTTACAATTACAAAAATAATTTTTTTTAGACAAACAAGGTCGAGGCCTCCTATTATTAAAAATACCCTCACTAAGGCGGACGAACAACCATGGTTACAACAATAAAGCTTCTTCAAAGCAAACAACAAAGAAATATATTAATGTTGAATATAAGGAATACCTAATCTATCCAGACGAACAAGACCCTGAATCCTTCCTTGCACAAGACCGTCACCAATAAATCTAAAGATCTTCCTTTAGTGCCCTCTTGCGCCAAAAAATTTGCAATCGTATTAGCTTCTTTAAAAATATGCCGAAATTGGATATTAAGCGTGCAAATAAGCTCCTGCACTTTCTCCAAAAAATTCCATAAAAACCAATACTTACAAACTCTCGAAGTTAGCCATCCGACCACTACACTTGAATCCGACTCCACTAATAAATTTCTCAACTCAATCGTATGACACAACCATAGCCCATCAAGTAAAGGTCGACACTCCACAATTGTGTCCGTTGCTTGGCCATAAAAATGAGCAAATCCTGCAAGAACACGTACTGTGAATCACGAATAAGTCCTCCTCCACCTGAAGCACCCGGGTTTCCACATCAAATTATGTCAGTTTGTGAATTAATTTTTGTAAAATCTTTTTATAGTTAAAGCATTTCTCTTGCTGAAAAGGTGTAAACAAGCTAATTCTCATATCAATGTCCATGAGTTATAGCAGTTTAAAATCTTCCGTTGGATTTATTTTATTTTATTTTATTTTTTGTTACACGTCAATTGCTATAAGGGCTTACCACTTACAAGGATGTGTACTTGCTTTGCTGATACCAGATGAACTCAACTACAATCAATTGTAATTGCTTAAGAAGTTTCACAAGAATGATTACTTTAGGGGAGGGGTTGCTTGCAATCTTGGCCATTGGAGTTTGATAGAGTACAGTGAACAATCTGTGGGCCTAAGACAGTCTGATGCACATGACTAAAAGCAATGTATCCTTTCAAGAACATGGAGCTTGAATACTCTTTTATATCTGAAACATAATAATTGGGGAGAGCTGAAAAGGATAGGGGTCTATTTGTTGTGTTCTATACCGCTCATGCCCTCCAAATGTGTCACCACCTTGGCTTTTTCATTGGCTCAGCCCCCCTACAGACAATCAATCCATTGGGTATTGGGCTTGTGTCTGTTTCCCTTGGTTCCCAAGTTGAAAGCTACTCTTGCCTGCATAGCCATGTTAATTTGATTCCTCGGCATTGTAGTGTTTTGCTCATATTTCTTTACTTCCTGTGACCTGTGTTATAATCATCTTTTGTTCTGTTTATATGTAATTTGCATGCATTTGGTATTTGAAGTCTAGATTTCATCAAAACAATTATGAAAAGCTAGAGCTGGCATTACGAATGAGATATGCTATATACCAATTCATCTCACTCCTGTCACACGGTAGTGACTTGGCATTACCCATCAACCATTAGATCAATTGAGGCCTCGTTTGTTTTCATAGATGAGATGAGATAAGTTGAGATAAAAGTTGAAAGTTGAATAAAATATTGTTAGAATATTATTTTTATTTTGGAATTTGAAAAAGTTAAATCTTTTGGATTGTTTCTCGGCACTTTTTGAAGTTTTAACTGTTGCAGTGAGAGTTGAGAAGTGCTTCTCGGGTTGGGGAAGGAGTTGCTACAAATTATTTATTGATATTATTATAATAAAATTTGTGAGTTCTTACAAAGATGCACTTAAACTTTGGCATATGTGCATTATTTCTACAGTGAAAATAGAATGACAGAAGCACTCCAAACTGAATGAAGCAATTGCAACAAAGAAATTAAGTGTGATAACCTCTTTCTACAACATAATAACATCAATCAATCTACTTGAATTACTTCGTTATTTGTATTTTGGAAAGAAAAAAATATCAATGAACTACATTCTAGAAGTTGGGATGCTATGGAAATTTGGTGGGTGATCTGATTAGCGGTTCAGATGATCTAGAGAAGCTAGAACATTGGACTGTTGCTTTTGGGTTGGTTGCTTCCCCATTGTCAAGCAAGTCTGGTTTTCCAAGATCCTCATTTTCGTGCCTGATTTCCTTGAGCATCACTGCTACATCTTTCATCGTTGGCCTTTCCTCTGGGCAAGCGTTCACGCATAGTAGAGCCACCCCAAGCACTTGAAGCATCTCCTGAATCTGTGTTCCGGATCGCGAAACCAGTTGTTGGTCAAGAATTGAAGTGAATTCTCTTTTTCTTTCTCGAAATTCCATGTTAACCCAGGTGGCGATGTGAGCACCTTCTGGTATCCTGTTATCGGTTGGTTGCATCCCGGTTAAGAGCTCTAGGAGCACCACGCCATAGCTGTACACATCACTCTTTACTGTGATCTTCAAGCTGTATCCATATTCTGCAATTCGGACAAGCTGTAGTTAGCATAAATTAGACTACCTTTCACATTATTATAGGAAGATACCATCACCAGATGCATAGATTAAAGTTTGTGCTTTGAGGTGGCAGAAGGATATGATATTCTAAGTTCAGAACGAAATAGGGAAGATGGCTCAAAAAACTCAAATTTATAAAGAGTTGAAGTGATTAAAGATATACTTAAGCCAGCTTAAATGATTAGAACTGAATATAATTTGACGAATATTTCAAAGAGTAATTTAGGAACACCATAAAGATATTGAACATTACTACTTGATACCAAAATTGTCTGGAATAGAAGTTAATCTTTGGAAGAAAAAATAAACTCTTGATTACGTTTCTTCGATGGGTAATCATGATTATCTTGCTGCTGTAGTTTGAGAAGAACCTGAAGCATTTACACTCACCAGGAGCAATGTAACCATAAGAACCAGCGACTGTGTTGGAAGCTCTTGAACACTCTGAAGATTGAACAGGTTTTGCAAGGCCAAAATCTGCTATAAACGCTTCAAATTGTGGGCCTACCAAGATGTTGTTAGCTTTAATGTCACGATGAATTATTGGAGGAATACAGTCATGGTGAAGATAGGCTAAACCATGAGCTGCTCCCAGTATGATCTTATACCTAGCATCCCAGTCCAAGAACAGTCTCTTCTCATGGAGCAATCCAGCCAAACTACCATTACAGATGTAATCAAACAAGAGCAATCTAGTTTTTCCATTGTTACAACATCCCAGAAGCCTCACTATATTTTTGTGCCTTATGGATCCAAGAGTCTGAACTTCTGCAGAAAACAGGTCTCTCTCTGGAAGCTCCCCATTCTTCACTGGCCATAGCTTCTTCACTGCGATAACCTGCTTTCTTGGAGTCTCAACACGATAAACAATGCCTGAACAACCCTTTCCTACAACATTAGCATCCAACAGCCCTGTGACAATATCATTTATGGAAAAGCTAATCTTTTGAAATGGGGTGAAATCCCATTCCAAGTCATGATCTTCTTCATCATTCTTCTCAAATGTGGTTCCTCGGACTCTGTTAAATAGAAAAAGTCCAAAAATCACTATCACCACTGTTACAGTTAAACTGAGAAGAGCATAGATTATAAGTTTTCCGGCAAATCTCATTCCGTGAAGATTCTCATTTATGCGACACTTATTTCTGTCGATGCAGAGTTTTTTATTACCAGAAAACGCTGTGGCTGGCAGGCCGCGGAAGAACTTAGTATTGGGTAGGAGACCTGAAAAATTATTGTTTGAGACATCTAGAGATACTAGGTTATCGAGATTGCCGAGTACTGTCAGGCTTCCTGTTAGCATGTTGTGAGAGAGATCCAAGTTGGCAAGCTTTGAAAGATCTGAGAAGCTCTCTGGAATGGCACCAGTCAGAGAATTCCTGCTCAAATTCAAGAGAATATCTAATCCTTGCAGATGACCAATTTGTTCTGGGATGGAACCAGTGATGTCGTTGCTGCTCATATCCAACAACTGTAAATCCCTACAGAGGCCAAGTGATGCAGGGATTAAACCAGTAATGTGGTTCCCACGGATTACCAGTTTGTTTAAGGACGTAAGCTTGCCCAGATTCTCAGGAATTATACCTCCTATTCTATTCATGGAAATGTCAAGAACATTTAGACCAACAAGGAATTCTAATGACGAAGGAATCATGCCCTGTAGTGCATTTCCATGCAAATCAATCATTTCTAGTTGAGTGCAGTTGCCGATTTCAGGAGGAATTTCTCCTGTAAATTGGTTGTCTGACATCTCAAGAAAGCTCAAACGATGTAGGAGCCCAATTTCTGATGGTATTTGACCCGTGAAGTTGTTCGATCCCATCCGTAAACGGATCAAGCTGGTGCAATTGCCAATATCTGGTGGAAGTTCACCAGATATTCTATTTGATATTAACAACAGTTGGGTTAAATTCTTGAGATTGAAGAGAGAATATGGAATTGACCCAGTGAGCATATTGTGTGAAAGATCCAGTGCTTGAAGTTTCTCACAGTTGGCTAGCTCAGTTGGTATGCTACCAAGAAGATGATTCTGCCAGGCAAAAAATTGAGTAAGTTCTTTTAGTTGTCCTATGGCAGGTGGAATTTCACCAGAAAATCTGTTGTTATCCAATTCAAGTTGCTTCAGACTTGAACAGTTGCTGATAGTTGATGGTATTTTGCCAGAAATATTATTGTAAGACACAAGGAGCTCCTCTAATGTGACTAAATTTGAAAGAGACTCAGGAAGCTCACCACTGAGGGAATTCAATGAGAAATCGATAACCATCAAATTTGAACAATTTCCAAGAGTTTTAGGCATGCTTCCACTAAGACTGTTCTGCCACAATAACACCCTTTTGAGGTTTTTCAGCAGACTCAATTCATCAGGAATCTTTCCGGACAGCTGGTTTTCATATAGAAACAAGTTCTCTAAGGATGAGCAATTACCAATTTCTGTTGGGATTTGGCCCGTGAGATTGGCTGTGTAGACTGAGAGCGTCTGGAGATTCTTAAGCTCTCCCAAGCTGCTTGGAATCTTTCCTGAAATACCTGTATCCGCAAGACCGATAAAAACTAGTCTTTTACAGTTTGATATTTGCATTGGGATTTCACCATGAATTCCTTGATTACCACCTGCACGGAATACTTCCAGACCTGACAAATTGCTTAGTTCTACAGGAATCCTTCCCGAGAGCTGGTTATCAAACAATTCAAGCTGTTGAAGTTTTGAGCAATTCCCGATTTCAGTTGGAATTGGACCCTGTAAGGAATTTGAAGTCAGTGACAATAACTGCAACTCATATAATTTTCCAACTCCGGTTGGTATGTTCCCTGATAGAGCATTGTAGCTGAGGTCCAAGGTGATCAGGGAAGACATGTTTCCTATTGAAGGTGGGATTTCTCCGGTGAGGTTTGCATTTGAAAGGACAAGTGCAGTGAGATGGTTGAAGGAGAGGAGCTGGGTGGGGAAGCTTGTGTGAAGATTGATGGAGGTTATCATGATTTCTGAAACAAACCCATCATTGGAACATTTGATATAATCCCATTTGCATGGGTTATGGTGGTTTGGATTCCATGAAGAGAAGAAGGTAGCAGAGGAAGATGAATTGAAGGCTGAAAGCCATGAAAGTAGAGACAGACCTTCTCGGTTCAAGGCAGAGATGGCTGGAAACAAAAAGATGTTGAGAGACAAGAAAAGAATAGTGATTGCATTGCTCGACATCATGAGTTGAGTACTCCTCCACTGTTCTAACTCATCTAATCTCACAAAACCGGCCTCTCAAAATCTATCTGTATGTTTTCTTCATGATAGATAAAGGGATACTGATTAAGTGCTTCTGGATTTGTCCAAATTTAGTGGAAGAAAGGGTAGAAGATGTACTCTTGAAAGTTTAAACCGTTTCAGAAACTTCATGAGTGACTTGCCATGGTTGTGGAAAAGTAAATCGACAGCTAGGGACCAAGGTGACAGATCCGTTTTGTGGTTTTAAATACAGAAATGGGTGGAAAGAACTTAATCATACAAATATTTTGGGAATGAAGGGAACTGGGTTGCAGTTATTTACGACACAAAAGGGTTGTCTCCTGTCAAATTATTGGCATGTTTAGTACAATGTATCTTGTTTTGTATCGTAAAGATACAAGAGCAATGTTAGATACAATCATTAATTGTACAAGTGTTGTGTACTCCTTTTGAAAATGAGTGGGGTCTATTATTAAAAAATTAATTTTTTTTATGTAGATCTCATATTTACTCACTTCTTTTAAAAAGAATGCCCAACACTAGTGCACTCCATGGTTGTAAATATCATTTCTCTATAAATACAATATATAGTCTTTCTGACTGCATAAAGCAATGGGAAATAATAGCGAGAAATGATAGTTACAGTCGTGAGTATGTAAACGCCGCGCAATTACTTTGAAAAAAATGAATAAATATAAAACTCACATAAAAAAAATTAATTTTTTAATAGTGAACCTCACTTTTTTTCAAAGTAACTGCACGGTACTTGTGCACTCCATGACTGTATATAACATTACTCAATAATAGCACATGCTGCATTATCAGAGATCAGGCGTATAATGTATTGAAAGAGATACAATAGGAAAGGACGGAAGGCAGCTCTCTGTACCAACATTTTCCCTACTCTTTTTTCTAGTATATATTAATAAAAATAGGAGTATATAGATTTAGCTGGCCTGCTTTGAGATACTAACCAAAGGTAGAGAAGAAAAGAATATCAGCAGTGACAACGATATGTAGTAGTACTAGATTTTCTTCACATAGCTGGCAGTTTGCTAGAAGTCATAAATTATCTAGCCACAGGAGGAAGATGAGTACATAAACACAAGTAAACAAAACATACACATGGAGGATAAGATCATCACTAACAGGTACAGAAGGTATTTCCATTGCTTGACAGATGCTGCTATATGCAAGTCTATACATACAGGACCAAATCAGAAATTCATTCATTTGTTGCAAACAATGTCAAATGATGTTTTTTGGTTCTTATTTCTGTATTTATTCAGTAACTTAAATTCACTGTACCACCTTTTATGAGTTGGATCGAGTGTTTGATTGCAATTTTTGTAGTTTATCAAAGGTTTTCACATACAGACTATCCATCTATTTTGTGAATGATATGATATACAGAGAGTGAAAAGGACAAAGCAGCACCCACAAACGTGGTAGACACCACAAACTTTTCTGAGATATTGTTGTGGTGAGGTCTCAAAATCATCCCAGATTGATAAAGTTTTTTCTTATCATGAAAGTTAGCCAGCCTTCTTCCTAAGGGACAATAATATAGGTCCATGCTGCATCTGGAGAAAGCTCATTTCCTTCCCCCATGCATGAACCTCCCAACAAACCCAACTGCAACCTAATAAAAGTAGCACAAATGGCCATTTGTGTTACTTGCGTTTGTAATCTTCGAATTCTTTGAGCAATTATCTAGAGATTAGTTTCAACCTGAGGTTGATGATACTAGGGATATAGGTTTGGGAAAAACAGAGCTGAAAAATTGGAAGATAGAGAGATAATTGGCTCATGACCATCAAAACAAGATAATATACAATGAACTTAAGCTAATTATTGAACTATATACTATATATATATATATATTATACTTGTTGGAATTTTCTTTCCAAATAATTCATGATGTAAAATAAATTATCAGGTGAAAAAACCGATTTAGAGACACCCTTTTCAAGAGGACAATAAAAGCATTTTTGAAATTCAAAAACCAACAAACAGAAAAGATGGAGGAAAATGATTATTCATTAGGGTGGCATTTGCAAGGTGTTGAATTATTGGGGGGTTGAAACAAATTGGATATCAGCTAAGAAATTGTATGGCCTATGGCTAGGATAAGTCGTGGATGGTGGGGGCAAGCGATTCCCCAACCACAGCTAGTGGGAGATAACTGATTTTGCAATTTTCTTGTGGAAAATTTTCCTACTTTTTTTAAAATCTATTTTCCGAAAAATAGTAAAAAACTTCATGGTAACAATTTTTTTTTTTTTTTTTTAATTGGGGGAGGGGGGTTTGGAACTCCAGACCTTCATTTTGGAGGCTGAGAATTATGCCAATCAGACCATAGACATTTGGCATTCATGATAACAAAATTTAACATGTCACATAACATAAAATACCCAAGTTCTCAGTTTAGTTATACCAATGGAGAAACACAGCACATTGGCACAAAATCTTGGAGTTGGAGTGATATATAATGCAGGGCGTGGTTTGCTTTTAAGGTTAAAATCCAAAACTTTGATAACTTTGAAAACTTCTCATCTTATCATTACAATTTTTTTAAATTCTCACACAAAATAAAATAAATAATTTAACTTTTTTAAATTTTAAAACAAAAATAATATTAAAAAATATATTCTAACAATATTTTATTCAACTTTTTAATTTTAATCTCAACTTATTTTATTTCATCTTATCTCATCTCTAAAAAAAATGAGGCCGCATGCATATGCCTACAAAAGGTACGAGTGGAGTGGAAAGAAATTATAGCCATCAATGCCTTCAAAAGAATGATAGACATTGGAGCCAAAGAAATGTTTGGATGCATCCCATGCATGCATATGCACACGATAGAGTTGCATTATAAGAATTAATATTTGCCAATGGGCAGGTTTCTCACTTTCCAGGTTGGAAGAAAAGCATCTATGCACTTGACAGGTCGCAATAATTGAGCATGTATATAAAGAAAAAAGTTGAAATCCATGAAACAGATTAATATGGTCCACTAGAGCCTTCAATGGTAGGGGACCGAAGATGCTAGAGTTAGGTTAATTTGGAAGTATTGTTCTAGGTTCTGTATGGCTAAAGGAGTCAGAAACATTGGTTATTTGTACACTAAAGAGTAATTAATATTGAAGGCAAATGGAAAAATCGAGATATTTTTTTTAAAGAGGACGATACTTCAATTTTATTGATAGTCTCCACTTGTTACGGAGGAAATCCGTGGATACAACTGAAATTTAGGGGTTACTTATATTCAGAAAGGACTAAAACCCAGGCCTAAAAAATTCTTAGATACCTAACCACAATACAATTTGCCAAAAAGATTACAAGAAATAAAACCAAAGCGACAACCTTCAAGAAAAAACTGCACATGCATATAAGAATTAACCAACAACAAATTAAAACATATCTCATGAGGAAATTCTCAAATAAGGAAGACCAATTCTGTCCGTGCGAAGCAGATCTCTTAATTTACTGATCAACGGAACCCGATCCCCCAACCAATCCATAATTAAACCCCCGCACCCTATTTAGCAAGAAAATCCGCAACATCATTTCCCTCACGAAAAACATGGCTCACTCTATACTCCAATTGGAGAGCAAGTTGACAGTAAGATCATCAAAAGTCAATTAATCTCTCTCTCTCTCTATCAATCTATTTCCCTTCTATTTTCGAAAAATCTACTTACAAGCCTTTTTTTTAACATGGATGATTAAAAAGTATTAGTGTTTTAACTCATTATAATTATAAGAGGAGTGTTAAACCCACAATCAGATTACACAAAAGTAATCCTACAAACTGACGTGGCTTCATGTGAGCTGTCAGATCTGTATTATAATAAAAGTAACTTTACAATCTGACAGACCACATCGAGACATATCAATTTGTGAGATTACTTTTGTCTAATAACTTTGTGGCTAGAGTATTTGTCTAATTATAATAGGCCTTGCAATAAGTGATGTGTTTAGTGGCATGCTGACACCTATATTATAGTCAAACATGACCAAAAACCTTAATGCTTCAGCTACGAAATTTACATGACTTCATGATTAGAAGTTGCTACATCATTCCCTTCAATCTAGTTTCTGCAATGAATCAGTCAGTACTTTTCACTTGGATCTGATTGGAGCTCTAATCTCTACATTGTAATATTACAGAAGAATAAAAACCCAATGTTTGAAAGGAGCCCAACCTGAATCACTGGAGGATCATGTTGGGCCAGGCACCTCTCAATTTGAACCCAATTGTGCATTGCTTTCAATTCTATGAAGAATTGAAGGCAGGCTAGAGCTCACAATGCTACCGATTGTGTGCACTCTCCTTTTGAGTAGAATAGTATTCCTAGACCCAAGGAAGAAGGGAAATGTTTAACCAAAAAGGAAAAAAAAAAAAAAAAGAACCTGTAAGAGAAAATGCGATTAAAAAAAATCAAAGTTGTCAATGTCAATCTCTCAATAGAAAAGCAAATATAGGTACTTTTTCAGAAAAGCATATATGGGTTTCTTGTGACAATTGGTTAACATCTATTCCTTCCTTGGTTAGCAATCTTGGAATGCTGCAGATAGTTGCAAGCCAGCTGCAGCCCTTATGACAAGCAATTGACATGATAAATACACACGAACACACACACTCTCTCTCTCTGATCTTCTGATTACTCAACCATGGCCTTTTTGGGCCAATGTTGTACAAGAAATTGCCTGGGTTCAAAGAACAGCTTCACTACGTTTTCAGTTTCCAAGCCATGCAAGGCAAGGCAGGTTAGAAACATAGTTACTAACCAGCACAACACTAGTTTCAGACGCACATTTCATCTACTATCACCAGGAGGAAAGAAGCACTCGAGAATTATCTTTCAAAACAACAAAGAATATCGATGGAGACTATGTGGCAGTGATGACGGCTCATGTGGGATTGCCCCTTTGTCACCTCAAATTCCCTCTGCAGTGGACGTGATCGAAAAGTTTTACCAAGCCATCAATTCCGAGGAAACTGAAAAATTGGATGAGAAATTGGACCAAATCTTGTCAGATCATTGTGTATATCAAGACCTTTTCTTTTACATCCCTTTTGAAGGAAAACAGGTATTTTATTTTCTCTTTTCTTTTCCTGTCTTCTTCTATAGCTTGATTCAATAAATTGCAGCAAAAATGCATGATAAATCTCATCACAATCTTGAAACATTAACATCATCAATATGGGCATGTACAGGATATTAAAAACTTCCTGCACAACGTTAAGGATGCAATGGGACCTCATATTCATATGGTTGTGGATAGTATGAAGGAAGGAGAGAATTATTCTGCTAGTGTATTTTGGCATCTAGGTAATTTATTTAGTTTTTCTCTTTGAACAAGTTTCCATAATATCATTTGATTCAAACACACACAGAGAGAGAGAGAGAGAGAGAGAGAGAAGAAAAAAACAAACAAATCTATCCCAAATCTTTACAGCAGTCAATGTAATCCAAGGATGAATTGTAAAGCATAGAAATTGAGATATTGTCCATTTGGACAAGATTCTGATCTGCTGCCTAGGGAACCTTATTGACAGTCTTGCATATAATTGAAACTTGATTAGACAATTTGAGAGGATTTTTATCAACAATTGGGCGGTCTTTAATTACCAGACCAAAAGTTGATGCCTTTTAGTGGATTGTCTAATTGGCTTGACCACAAGAAGATCAGAGTATAGTGACATCTAGATTACTTTTGACAAACATGTATATATTAATTTATTATCATTTTAGAATTATCTAGATTTAATCTTATATAGTCACATCAGTATCCTCTCTTGATCACTAATTTTACAAGTTCAAAGGTCTCATTAAGTATGAATTACTTCAGCACTTACTCTTATTACCTTTACCGATTTTATTTTTGACAATTTACTTATTTTACATATATAAAGAGAGTAAAATTACAAGTTGAGTACAAGAAATTGCAATACATAGGCTAGGAATTAATGAACAAAAATAAAAAATTCAACTCACAAAGATGAGCGTTTTTTTTTTTTTTTTGTGGTAAATGATGTAAGATTAATCCAATCTATTTTAAATATTTTTAACACTTTTAGTACATTTTAAGATAAAAAAAAAACATTCTAAGAGTTATGTATGTTTATTCTAATCAAATATATTAAATTATCTAATTCTCTAGCTTACAATCTGAGGCTAAAGATCACTCCTAGAAAAATTTGATCACCAGAATTGAATATCAGGCCAGTTGAGTCAGTTTAAGCCTCTGTTTCTAACCCAAGTCCAAGTCCAAGCATCTAAATGAGTTTAAATTTTGCATTTAAATTGAGTTTGATTTGTTTTTTGTATCCACGGTTTTCTCTACCATAAGTGAGGATTTTGAATAAAGTGCCGGAGGTGCCGCCCTTATTTTTGGCAAAAAAAAAAAAGGTCGAAGCCTTTAATTTTTTGTGTTGGTCTGGGAAGCTGATCATGCAAAGAAGCCCACAACGATTCTGGTATGAATTTTTCTGTATTTTATTACCTGACTCATCTGAATACATATCAACCGTGAAATTCTCATAGGATGGAAAGGCAAACAAATACCCTTTTCGACTGGTTGCGGATTCTTTGAATGTGAAGAAGTTCAGGGAAAGCTCCTAATTAGGTACTATTTTCTACTATCATTAATATATAGTTGACATTTTATCTGAAATTTTCTGGCTGATGAGAAAATTATACATATGTAGGAAAATAACAGGTGTTGAAGAATTTCCAGTAAAACCTGGTGACTTATTACTGGTATGGATAGATCAATATTTCTTATGAGTTTCTTGTCTCTCTTAAATTTGAGTTAGAACTAATTATATACTTGGTCTGTTGTCGATCATGATCATTTCCTGCATAAATCTGCAGAAACTGTTGAAGGCAATCAGCGATACTTTTGAACGCTACCCAAGGTTAGCAGAAGGTACGTACGTAACATTCTTAGCTTAATCCCATTGATCTATGAAAGGAGAAAAAACAATAAAACCAAAGGATGAAAAATTTATTTGACAGAAAACATCGATCATGGTACTATATGTTAAATACAATCAGTCATGAGTTGTGCAAACATCGCGTGCTCTTTTCATATGGTCCTATAGTACTTGCACAACCTATACATGTAAATATCATTTCTCTTTGTGAAGTAATGCCACTACATACCACAATTAATTATTATTTGAGTAGTGTTTTTATCTTTTCTCCCTTTGTCGGACGTTGCAGGGATGCTGCAGCTAAATTTCCAGGGCACACATGAAGGAGGAGGACCAGATCAGTCGCTTTTAGACACTTTTTTTGGGTTGAAACACTGATACATGTACATGATACTCACAATTCTTTTATTTAGAGAAGGACAATTAATTAAAGCATGAGGCAAGTCTTCATTATCAACATTACAAAAACAACAAACTTCCTTTATGATGATCTTTTTCTTTCTCAGATTGTGTTGTGTTGGTAAACCATCCTTACAAGCTCTCCATGCAAAAATCTTAACTTTGTTTGGATAGCTTTCCATAGGGCTTGTTGTCTACTAGCATTCGAGCATTCTCCTGAATTTCTTTGTGTTCTCTGCCTTATCAACCTGTATGCATTTCTAACATTGAACTGGCCATTCTTCTTTTGAGTCCAAGTCCACTTATCAGACTGAGCACCTGGACAGATTATTATTTTCAATATCTCTAAGGCAACATTTGGACTGAATAGAACTCTTACTTTTGCGCTACCAATTTGTGTTAATATCCAATAAACTATCTACTATATCATCCACATTTCTTTCACCTGTACCAGGATTTCCCATATCAACGTTACAAAGACCAGGAATCCAAGGCTTCATCTGTTAATGTCGTGTTTTTCACGCTTTTGGGCTAGGCTCCGACAACTCAGGTCTTCAGAACTGGGCCTCAATCAGTATTGTGTGGAGCCCCTAGTAGTGGTCCGGTGCGGCTGTACGGTATTGGTTTGTACATCCAAGGTGATGAAAAATATTTAAATGCAAAAAATAAGGAGAGATGAATACATAGTTTTATATGGTTGCTCACTAGGCCTACATCCACGGGGGTTTGGAGAGGAGAGATTCCACTATAATAAGCTTGTTTACAGTCTCTCATAGTTTCTCATTTCTCACTGAACAATGAAAGTTGTAGATCTATTCGCTAGTGAAGAAGTTCTATCTGGAGCTTTCAGGTTGAAGAAAAAGTTGAAGTAGAACTCAAAAATCGGAAGAAGTTCTAGCCCCCCCAGTCTCAAGTCCTTGGCCTCTTTTATCTGACTCTTTTCATGCGTGTCCCTTGGTAGTGGTGAGGGATGTTTGTCTTGTGTGTTTGACCCCATCTCATTTGGCTTTAAGTCACTTCCATACTTGTCTCTCCTGACACTTTACATCTTGTCTTCTATTGCTTTATGTCAAATCGCCCATTTTCCTCTCCTGACACTCCCATGCCTTAGTCCCTTATTGTTCCCTCTCATTCTCTCATCTTTTGTCTTCTATTGAGTTCCCCCAATTGGCTGGACCTAGGAAATTTCATGGGCCGGAAAAAAATCCTTTACAGTTACCCGCCAATTTCTATCAAACTTGTCCGATGAGAATTTTTTAGCTCGATTTCAATTCGCCTCGCTTCATTCTGCTGGGCCGTTAGTTTTTCCACTTGTCAGCCTTTAGGTGGGGTTCTACCCCGCCGAGCCTTCATGTCGTCGCTTTGTCCTTTCGATTTCCTTTATCATTCTTTTCCTTCCCTATATCCTTTAGTTGCAATTTCCTTATATTTCTGCCTTTCCTTTAGCCGTCTTTCCTTCTATTTCTTATTTCCTTAACTATTTCTTTTAGCCGCCTTTCTATCCCTCTCCTATTTTGGCAGGGAAGCCCTGAGCACTCTAGATGCGTTTTATGTGCACCGGACTTGCGACAATGGGCTATTGCTCACCTGCCTTAGTGGTCAAAGACCACTTTCATGTCGGCAAAATGTGCTGACGAGGTGGTGGGGATTGTCGGTAGCTGCGCAGGGGGCTAGCTACAGTCCTCTTTAGCTCTCAGCAGCCATGCACCCATACCGTGAATGGCACTGTGCATGCCATGCATAGTCGGGATGTGTATGCATTGCGGGTACTGTGCATTTGCGTGCACAGTCCACTTAGTCGATACCCACGTGCGTGTTGAGTGTAGCCTCACCTTTTCCAAAGTGTACTTAAAAAAATGCACTGAGTATTTGTAGTTTGAGTGGCTGGGGAGTTTAGGTTCCCGGCCCTATATACTGCCTGCATGGAAAATACTTTAGTGCAGTGCACGTAATTGCTAGGGCAAGGAGATTTGCCCTTTCTTTGTAGCAGTGTTTTTTTCTTTTTAGTCTGCTCAAGATTGAGTATTTTACAACTCAAGTAGCTCGGATATTTGGCTTGTGTGCCCTTGCGAAAACGACCAGGTACAATTCCTTGCTAAATACCCATAAAAATAAAAGGTTAGAGAGTCAAAAGTACTTATTTGGAAAATTTTCATCCGTTCCTTCGATATGAGCTCTTGGTTTTCTTTGCAAAACATTTGTGTTTCGTCACCCATTCCTCCATAGTTTCCAGCCTTGTTTTCAACCTTGCCTCTATGGCTTCCTTTGTGTCACTTTCGAGTCATCTAGAAAGGGTTGTCACTAGCATGCAAAGTACACGCAAGATTTATAATGCTCTCACAGACAGTATTATTGTTAACGTCGTGCTTCACACGCCTTTGGGCCATACTCCAGCAACTCGGGTCTTCAGAGCTGGACCTCTATCAGTATTGTGTAGATCCCCCGAAAGTGGTCCGGTGTGATTGTACGGTGTCTGTTCGTACATCCATGACAATAAATAGTATTTAAATGTACAAAATAAGGAGAGATGAACACATAATTTTATGTGGTTCAGCACTAGGGCTACGTCCACGGGGGGTTTGGAGATGGGAGATTCAACTATAATAAGCTTGTTTACAATCTCTCATAACCTATCATTTCTCACTGTACAATAGAAGTTGTAGATCTATTTGCTGTGAAGAAGTTTTATCTAAAGCTCTCAGGTTAAAGAAAAAGTTGAAGTAGAACCCAAAAATCGAAAGAAGTTCCAGCTCCCCCAGCCTCAAGTCCTTGGCCCCTTTTATCTGACTCTTTTCATACGTGTCCCTCAGTAGTGATGAGGGATGTCTGTCTTACGTGTCTGACCCCCTCTCCTTTGGCTTTAAGTCACTTCCATACTTTTCTCTTCTGACACCTTACATCTTGTCTTCCATTACTTTTATGTCAAATTGTCCATTTTTCTCTCATGACATTACTGTTCCTCATTCTCTAATTTTGCTCTCCTGACACTCCTATGCCTTAGTCCCTTCTTGTCCACTTTCATTCTCTCATCTTTTATCTTCTATTGAGTCCCACCAAATTGGTTGGACCTAAGAAATTTCATGGACTGGGAAAAAATCCCTTTACATCATCTACTTAGTAATATTGCTTCATTTGATTTGCTTGAAATTAATTACCAGGGGAGGTTGCCCATACGTATTTAAAAAAAATATATACTTGTCAAGATACCATAAGAACGCAATATATTGAAATATCATTAGTGATCATTTCCTTAATTTAGTTTAGGCCAACCAAGAGTTTGGTCGAATGTACCATATATTAACAATAAACTACGTCGAGTTTCTTTTCATGTATTTATTTATTTAATAACCGATCAAAAAGTATTTCTGTAAGTAAATAAATAAATGAAGATCCGTGAGATTCAAAAGCATGAAGGTTTTGTGGGTGGAATATATGTGAGTACTTGACCTTTAGGTCCATTGAAGACTTGCCAAACCCAAGAGAAATGATTACTCCAAGCCAAAATATTGCATCACCATGCATCATCATTGATCATCACGTGGATATTGCACGAAGCATGTATGCATGCATGCAACGACAGCCATGTGATGGGTAGACATCATGGGATGGAACAGTTATTGGGCACTCATGTATCCTATGAAGCAAGTGGAATATTAATGCATGCAGCATGCATGTCGATCGAAGTGATCGATCTTATATATCTTTCGTTGTACGTATACACAATTTGCCAATATGGACAATTTGGCAAGTTGAAATACTCCTTCGACCAAAGAAGGCAACGATCGATCCTTGTTTATATGAAGTGTCACCAAACTAGCTAGGGTTACTCTATAATTCTAAAACGATGTTAAATTGACATTTTCTTTTACCTATTTTTTAAGAATTTTCTTTTTAAACAAACAGCGCTATCGGAAATCAATTTGATGATAATCCTTTTTGTCGGTTTATTTTATTCAACTTTATCCATATAATTAATTACTTTCTTCGGAAACTATATATAAATTGATAATTATAATTAGCCAATTAGTATAAGTACTAATTAATTAATATTCCATAATGTTTTAGGCCGATCATGAATAATTTTTGAGGCTAGGTGGACTAGTGTCATTTGAACTTGTTATAATTTGGGGATTTAATTTGAACATTTGATTTCTCTTGCTTTTAATTAATTGGTGCGAAGATTCTTTAATTATTTATTGAATATTTAATAATCTTAAAAAAAATTATCCGAATAGCGATTATAAATTTGATTAGACATTTTAGTTAAAACAACAACTTATCCCACCTAAGAAGGTCGAACCACCTGATCATGATACCATTCATATCAACATCGTCAGCACCAAGCTAGCCATTATCATCATCCCTGAAGTGATCATCACCATTAAAACTATTGGATCGGAATATTCTTTTATTTTTTTAATTTTAAATTATTCATCAAGCACAAATTAAATACCAACATTATTTATTTATTTATTTACAACACGTTTTAAGAAAAACGTGCATTTGTAACAGATTATTTACGACGAGAATGATTATTTTTTATGAAAACAGACTCATTTTAATAAAAAATATTTATTTTTATAAAAAATAACTAACTACAAATAAATAATATATTTTTTTTTTTTTGTATATATATGCTTCATTAATTACAAGTCCCCATCTGAACTTTCAACGATTGATGCGGGCATGAATGTATATATTCCAACACATATATTGACCATTCTTTTCAAGTATTATATTTTTATTTTAATCGTTGAATGGTCAAATACTCCAGTACTTGCTAATTAATAAGGAGCTGTAAATTCTGCTAGCTATCGAGAGAATTAGCCAACAACATCAGTCTGTCCATTCGCTTCATGTACACTAATATTGAAAGGTACTGATCATTAATGTGATACAGATAGAGATTGGTTCTTTTTCGTCACAATTTTCTTACACCATTGAAGTAACTTGTAGGAAACTTGCATTTTCTTCTTCCCATCTCGAGGATATCTAGATCACGGTAAATTCTACAAATTAACAGCAAAATTACACGTTGATACAAACCCAACTCAACTATATATCTTAAAAGCTGAATCTGTACAAATATGACAAGAAAAGCTTAATCTTCATTGGATTTAGACAATATCATTTGTCTTTTTATTTATTTATTTATTTTTTTTTTCTGATTTCGATTTTGGCAATTTTTTTTTGAGAATTCTTGTTTACTTACGTATTTGATTTTGATTTTCATGTAATAATTTGGATTTTTGTTTTTTCGAAAAACCTTAATTCAGACTTTCGAATTTTGTAGCTCAATCTCAATCACTAGTTTCTTTTGATAAACTAACCATCAGATATTAATCCTCATCATGTCCGGCATCACACGTTCGTTTGGCACATACTTGGAGGGTTGGGATCATATATATATATATATATAGGAGTAGAAGATCATGATATTAATAGTCAATTACATGCCTTTATTTTATGTTTCCATTAAAGTATATATTATTAACGTCCATATAACAATTAACACTTCCATGGACATCATGTGTAATTAATCTATGATCTTGAAGAAGAAGAAGAAGAACTCGTACGAAAAAAATTTAATAAATAAAAATATGAATATTGTTCCAGCTAGCTTGCGCATGATCAAGGTCTTGAGAAAACCTCGAAACCTGAGAAATCCAAGGAACTCCAAGTACCATCGGTGATTAGATTCGTCCTTGACTGATCTGCACACCACATGAAATTTGTCAAATTAGCTGTAGCATCATCGGACCACAAAGCATCTTGCACCACTTCATCATCCAACAAATTCTGCAACCCAAATGCGTTCACATCGTCGTCAATGAATACTTGATCATTATTAAGTACTTTCTCTTCCCGAGGAAATCCTTCGAGTAGCATGTGATCAGCCTCTCCTCCATTAATGGGTTTCTCATGGTACTCGAACGCTGCCTTGTGCTGCTGATCATCGTCACCTTGGTTTAAAGAACTTGGCGAAGAGTCGGCCAGTACGTCGGAATGATCATCAGGCCGCAATTCCGGGACTGTCCTGAACTCCGGCTCGGTGCTCGGGTTCTGATTCACGAACCTGGCGAAAACAACGGCAAGATCAATATCGGCGCCACTGGTTTCGCTTCGATGAGACGCCGAGTCCTCCCCATTAGAGTACTCGCAAGAATCCGCAGATTTGTCATTGCCATTATGGTCAGGAGAAGTACTACTACTTAGCCAAGCACCCCGTTGCCTCTGCGGCAGCCTGCTTGAAGACTTGGCACGGCGGTTCTTACGACAACCACCACCAACAGGCACGTTCCTTAGGGAACCGCCTTTGGTCCAGTACCTCCGACAACCTTTGCAGAAGTACCTAGGCTGCGACAAGCTGTAGTTGTTGTAGTAACAGAACTTTGTGTTGGAAGAGGCGCAACGAGGGCAGTTTGGAGCGAGCTCAACGTTGGTTCTCCACCCTGATCCATCCATTACCAATGGCCTAGGAGGGCAGAAATGGTGCGACATTTGGTCATGGCCGCCACAAGTTGTGAACATTCTTCAACGCCAATAATCGAAACAAGTAGTTGTTCTGGGTATACGTTTTGGCGTTGGGATAGGTGGGAGATTGGGAGATGCAGGCGTGTGTGAGACTGAGAGCAAGAGCATATATGTGGGGAGCTTGGAACGTGGGCGGTTGGGGGGAGGCGTTGGGAGCAAGCAATTGGATTGGGAAATTGGGGGAGGAGTGTGCATGTGTGGGGACTCATTAATTCATGTGATGTGAGTTTCATGTTATGGGGTGCTGTTTAATAGGCGCAATAAGCGTTTGATATCTAAATCCACAGGTGGCATTTCTTCATTGGGTACACCCAATACTATATGAGGAGTTTGAGGTTTACAAGTCAAACCATTTTTGGTTGTCATTATTATGATCATTGATTGTTATTTATTTCCTTAATTAGGGCGGTTATCTCGAATTGACTATTACGTGGTTGTGAGTTGTGACTAGCTAATTAACATGCACCGTTCATTGGATTATAATCCACCTCATATGCACACACGTGTGTATGTATGCATGCACGTATGTATGAGTTGAGTAGTGTGATATATATGTATTTTTAACTTTACTTATAATACTCATTTTGTCAATTTTGTTTTGAAATTAAAAATTTGATAAGCATATCAATAGTTAATATAGTAAATTTTTTGTAAGATTTTTTTTTTTAAGCACAGTTAGTAGTTTTCATATGAGTTAATCTAATCTCAGGCGGATCATATGTAAAACACATTATTTATATCACTTAAATGGTAATATTTGATTTGTAAGATTCAAATTTTTCAAATCAAATTATATTACTTTAAGCTTGATAATATAATTTTTCTATATATATATATATATGTATATGTATGTAAAGTGTTATGAGTAGAAAATACAGACATACCTAACCAGCAGCTTGCAGCTAGAATATATAAATATATATAATACATATATATATATATATATATGTATAATTAACACAATTTAATGAACCAAACTCATAGTTTTAATACATATATACATATAACTTGGGCTTAACCATATAGAAAAAGAAAGTTCAATTTAGAAAAAAAGATGTCAATCTTCCAGCACACATGAGCATAAAAATAAATGTGAAGCCTTTATAATTGACTTAAAGGCATATAGCCCTAGTAAAAGTATTAAATCCTCTACTAAGAAGCGAGAGCTAGACAGATGCGATGCTAATTTTATTAATAAGCGCTTATTGATACATTAATTAATATATTTGTAGCATTTCAAGTTTTTTTTTTTTCGTTATCCATGTAATTATATAATAATTTAGTTTTCTAGGTGAGTGTTAAATTTCCTACTTGCCAAATGGCTGTTTTGGAAGAATAATACTAGATCACAGTTTAAGATGTGTAAATCTCGTTTATTCTTTTTAAAAAACGTGAAGTCTGCTATTAAAAAAATATTTTTTTATGTAGATTTAGATTTATCATTTTTTTTTTTCAAAATGAGTGTGCATGACTTGTACACTTTAAAACTACAAATATCATTTCTTATCTTGGAAACATGCGTGAAATGAAGTATAAGTACATGATCATCGACGTCGGCATCATGCAGATATATATATATATATATATATATATATTATGTATTAATACATTGCATATGATCATCAAGCTCGGTCGTGGGGGTGAGGAATTACAAGAAGCTGCAAATCCTAGAAAAGAAGACTTGATTAATGATAAATTGGCCTAAAGTACGTGAAGAGCATGTTGCAATCCACGTGCATGATGGGATACGTGGCCCAATATTCCATCCTAAATTTCACCAATAACTTATCATATACTTATCGTGTTGAAATCATTATAATCTTAGGATTCTCGATCCCGCACGTGTTGCATGAGGATGATCTCCATCGCACTCCATTAATTATTCTTATATTTATTTATTAATTAATTTGTTTGACAATTTCTGATCATCATCATCATCATCGATCGTGGTGAACATATTTTTTTTTGTAGATTAATTTATTTTATCGTGAATTTGCCCATCAAAGTACGTACCCGCCCATTGAAGGCCAATCGTCGTGCTTTTCAAGTGCCCCAAATTTTGGGATTTAGAGGAAAGCTACCAAGCATAAAGTGCGAGATTAGGCAGACTTTTCCGCTGAGGTTTCTCATGTACTTTCAACAAATAAACAAATTAAAGGTAGAAATTATATGTTTATGCAGATCATCAGAGCTAGGAATTAAGAGATAGATGGAGCCAAGCTCATGATGTATTGTGTACGTAATATTAGTACTACTGCCTCATCACTATCTGCACGTACCATCGATCTGTTAATTATTTTCTCAGCTGCAACCATCGTCATGCATTAGGTCATGAGTGCTTAATCAATGAAAATTAATGTAAATTTATTCCTCTTACTTGAAAATTTGCTATGTATATATAGTGGGCTCCTTGAGTACACAAAAGATCAATGCATGACAACATGTTAAGACGTCACACAATCTTACTTCCATAATTCCATTAATCCTTTGAGTTAAAAAGAAAACCACTTTAGTCATACACACATACGCACGTAGTGTATATATATATATATATATATATATATATATATATATGTGTGTGTGTGTGTGTGTGTGTGTGTGTGTGTCTGTGTGCGCGCGCACACGCATACACATAACTCGTGTGCATATAAGAACTTCAGCCCTCTCAATTTGAAATTCATCTAAAGATCATATATACCACATTAGTACTAATATTTATTATGATTAAACCCACTGCATGCATGCATGTGCGAATGATGATCATCAGCGTTAATTGATAGAAACAAATTAAGGAAGATTGAGAAATGTTGGATATGCATGGCAGCTACTTGTTGCAATCGCCAGTGGGATTCGATTAATTGGAGAGAATATTTTGAACCATGTGGTGGGTTTCACGTCATTTTCACAGATCGAGAACATTATATATATATATATATATATATATATATATATATATATATATGAACACAACTGAGGATCAATATACATAGCTTCCACGTCTCAACTTCTTTATATTTTTCCTCATGAGATATCACAAACATAACTGCCTCTTTGATCTTCTCCAATATATCCCATCCCACATTACGTTTAATGGACAATATTCTCTTTACAAAATACAAACAACCTTTTTCAATGTGAGAAAATTATTAGATCAAGTGGCAATATTGCATGGGCAAGGTGGTAGCTCATGCACACGTAAGTATCGGCCAGCTGCATGCTTAATCGACGAAGTATGTAGTACTACTTCTTCGTGAAGAATTCAAACGAAGTGTACTAATATTAGATACAAGTTCTAAATAGACAAATTCTATACATGCTTTTTTTATATATATAAAAATGCATCATACTAAATATTAGTAAAAATAAATATTTTATATATATATATATATATTTTCATGGTACTGATGTTCACTATCTCGATGTTCCATTGATTTTGCAAGCAATTATTAGATAGTTTCAAGATGACATATCATTGAGATATAGAGTTTAGGTAAGAAATTTTAATAACATGATATTTAATAATAAGATGAAATTATAATGCCATTTGTACTTTTTTTCGAGTTCCTAATATTTTTTTCTAGTTTCCTTAGATAGGCCCAATATAGACCTTAGCCTATGGGCCGATCGGACATACGGGCGGTTCGGATTCCCCTATTACATGCGTCGGGCTTAGGGAAAATGACACTGTACCTACCGTGTTGGAAAAATGAGTGCAGCAGCTTGACTACAATGACTGGGCCTAATATCCGCTCCCTAGCAGAGTGGGTGGGTAGCAGGTCGCTCTGCCCCCCATCTGCATGAGTGAGGGGTCGGGTTTAGTCCTCGGGTCCTAGACAAGGGCAATGCTCTACCCGGCACCCTTCCCCGCTTTTCTCATGGTGGTTGGCGTCTGCCTGACGCAAGCGGACTGTCTTGCTAGCCTTAGGTGGTGCTCGAGCAGGTATACCGGGCGGGCTGGGTCCGGGTATTCGACCCTCACCCCTAAATTTTAGTAAAATTTTTTAAATTGTTGAAAAGGTTTATAAGTTATTATTTCTTGATGGTCAAAGTCATTTTGACAGATAAAAATAAATGAGAAAAAAGAGAAGAAAAGATCAATATACTAATCAAAAAATATTTTTTTGATAACAATGCTCACTCAAAATTTAAAACCAATATTTGATTGGATATTGATTTTTTTTTTTTTTTATGAAATTTGATATTTAGTCATATCGTGTGACCTATTTAATAATTAATTATAAATAGTTTAACACGACATGACTCATTTTACCTCGCTTCGTGTAAATTGGTTGAACTAACCTACATAATTCATTTGATCTTATTAACATAATTTCACATAATTGGTTTTGTTTTTATACGAGATTCTCGGCTTGTTGGAATATAAATTAAATAAATATATTCCATGAGCTAGTTTTCTAAGGGAACGAATGATTTAACATTGAAAAATGTTTAGGTCCCCAATATACCACGAGAGGGTGAATATGTGTTTTCTAATTTGACTATTTAAAAATATAATCAATCAATGAACTAAATCAAAAGAAACAACCAACACAATAATTTTGATAACGAAGTGAAACCCATTTGAATAATATCTTTAAAATCTAAATCATTTCGAGTGTAAATCATCACTTAAAATTTACTCTAAAAATTGGGCTCATTACAATCAATTTAAAAAATTTACAAGACCCTTAAAATAAGTAAATCATACTTACAACACCACAAATATTTCACTCAATCTCTACATCCCGGCACTCTGAACCACCGGTCTTTCTATAATTTCATCACGATGCGATTTCTGGTGTATATTTTCCGGGACTAGAAACTACGTGCGGACTAGGCCCAAATACAATATACACCTTAGCGTATGGGCCGAACAAAAGGGTGGTTCGGATTCTCGGAACAAAGATGAGTGAGTGGCCCTACAATCTATTACATGCGTCGGGCTTAGCGAAAAATGAGTGCAGCTAGACTACTATTAAATTTTCATCGAGTCAAAGTAATAAAATAAGAGTAATTCTATGTATAACTAAAAAATATATAAAAACCATATAATCGTTTTGAAAAATAGTAAAGTTTATTATTAAAAAATTAATTTTTTCATGTCGATCATATTTTATTCACTTTTTTTTCAAAACGATTATGTGAAGGTTGCATAATTCACAGTTACAAATATCTTTTCTCATAAAATAATGAAAACTTGACCGTCAAGTTTTGACTATTCTCCCGTAAAACCAATAGGTTTTTAAAATATCAATAGGGTTTATAATAAGGCTGAGCACCAACCAAGTCGGAGTTGATATGTCCTACTTCTAATTTCAATTTCGATTTTAACTCCGACTTGTTAGAGCAGAGTCTGATTTTAAACTTTTTTTTTTTTTTTTTTACTTTTTTTAACTTCATATTTGACCCACTTTTTTAAAAAAGAAAAATTGTGTGACTTTCAAATTTTAATTTTTTTCAAAAATTACAATTTAAACTAAATAATTCACTTTTACTTCAATTTTACTAAAAACATAACAAAAAATACAACTAAATAAAAACAAGTAACATACTAAGATGTTTCAAAAAATTAGAAAAAGATTAAAACCATCCACACCCATCATCCATCATACACATCCATCATAATAATATTTCCTTCCAGCTGCTACAATAAACATTTTCTAAGTTCCCATTCCGACACAAAAGAAACCCAATGACAACAAAACAATTTTTTTGTGCCAACCAAATTAAATGTTCTCGACAACAAAACAGATGTTCCTACAAATGAACAAAAATAAATTGCTGGTTTGATTACACAAACCTAAACTATTTCATTTCATCTCATATAATCATTATAACTTTTTCAAACTTCTACACAAAATATAATAAGCAATTTAATTTTTTCAAATCTAAAAATAAAAATAATATTATAACAATATTTTATTCAACTTTCAACAAAACATCTCATCTCATCTAAACTATGTAACCAAACGAGACTTGTATACTAGCTATCAACTTCCAAGTGCCAATCGAAATTTCAATTGTGTCTTGGAAAAAAAAGAAAAGACAAGATTATCAACTAAAAACAACAATAACTTTTGAAACAGCTATCAAGAAAAAGGGGAAAGATCACTTAAATAATGATACCCTGCATACCAGCTATCAAGCAGATTTGAGCAATACTTGTAATCCAAGAGTTTCCATTACTGATGCAAAAACGATGATACCCTGCATACTCAAGCTTGATTAGTATACATGACTTAGTGTAACTAAAAAGAAAGCTAATCACTTTATGGACAACTTTAAGAGGCAATTATGACATAATACATACAGTATGAAAGATAATCTATCATTTACAATTTTATAGTCTGAAAGTATAATCTATCATTATACTTTTCAAGTACTAGTTGCGGAAGGTCAGAGCCTAATCTATCATTATACTTTTCTACCAGGACCAAGATCTTTACACTTTGCTTATCATGTCTCACGTTAATTGTACATTACTTTGATTCTTCCTTTGTTAAGGTTTTCGCGGTGATTGGAAGTGTATGCCTTTTTTTTTCTCTTTTTTCTTCTGTTGCCCTATCTTTGTCTTGTGTTCTTTTTTTGTTATTTTTCTATATCTCCTGCATTTCACGTTGAGCATGCATGTTGTCAGGGAGGAGAAGACAACAGCTGCATATCATGAACTGGTTGAGATATACTGGAGCTTATTGTGTCATGCCTATCGATCATTGTAACAATCCAGACCAATATTTCTATGGTTGGAATATAGATAATTTTATTGGGTCTAAATTAGATTTTAATGTGCCAATGTTATCGGATGTTGATGGGCTATTATTTATTTAGGTTTGTCATGTTGAGCTTAAATTAGATAATATGTTATTTATTTCTTTAAATTTTAAAATATTATCAAAAATATTTTATTTTAACATATATTACTATTATGAATTTTATCAAATTCTATTAGTAACTTTTGTAATTGTAATTGAGGTTGTACGTTCTTCCTCTTCATGAATCATGGATATGCACGTTGTGAGTTGATATGCACGTTATCAGTTTGTAATCTATGGCATTATACGTGTAGAAGTCATTTTATATTTCTTCGCAACAAACCACCTCATTTGGAATCAAAGCAACCCCCACGTTGAAGTCGATCTGCATTGCACCAACCAGTAGTTAGTGCTATCGACCTCGTTAGGCCAAGATGAAAACCACCGTCGCATGGAACAAGCAAACGAGCATATCTCTATTTTACACTCACGGAATAGAGCACGCCAATGCCATGGAAAACGCCGATCAGCACCACAGTGAGCCACCTGTGATCAAACCACTATACTACGAACACGTTGTAGTTGAAGAACTCTGCCACCCCGCCATGCACGTAAACCTCTGCCGCTAGCAGCTCTGAAAAGTCAACCATCGTGAGCCTGAATCTCCTCCGTGAGCCACAGACAGGCACGGACGCAGCCCCTGTTTTGCACCCATTAAACAGAGCACTCTAGCCTTCTCTCCCACGCCGGAAGCCACCAAGGGGAGCCTTCACATATTACGCCGCCAATGACAGAATCCGAAGACGTCACTCCACGTCAGCCTTGCGCCACCACGTTCTCAGCCGCCCAATTCCCCGACGTCTTTATCTCAGCCCAGATCCGCAACGTATCCTCCTCACGAATATACTCCCTCCGTGTTTCTGGACTCGGGCCGCCCAATTTCGTCGCACGTTTCTTCTCCCTCGGTGAGTTTTGGCCCTGTAATTGCACGAATTTTCATCTCCATGCAACGAGAAGCTGCAGGAGACGCCATGGACAGCCACTTCCACCCATCGTTGCTGTCGTGGACAGCTTAGGCGTCACAGAAACTGCCGCTGGAAGCTTCCTGTCACTTCAGAACAAACCGCAAAATATTTACCTATGCACACACAATCGTTTAAGCCCAGACAGACGTGGTTCATCACCATCCTCCTCGACTGAACACCACTGAAAATATATATTTAAGCACAGTCGTCACCATTGACCCCATCTCCACGCACAGAAATTTCTGCTGATCACTTTCCGTCACCCAGGTCGACTGTGGCATGATTTATTCTCTTCGTCAGTGAGTTTGAACAGCTTTTTGGCTTCTCGTTGGTTAACGTCTAGGATGTTCTTCTTACAGCTACCCTTCCGTAAGTGCCTTTAAATTTATTGTTATCAAAATGCCCATAAGGCCCTTGACCGCTTGATTTTTTTTAAACTCAGTATATTGAAGGGCTACTTTTATATATAGACTTATATTTTATGTTGGGTTTAACAATTAAGTGACGCTTACATTTTACACTAAATATATTAGCTTAGCAATTTTATTATGTTATTAAGTATTAAATTAAGATTGAATTATACTAATAGTCTTAAATAATTCTTTATATTGAATACTATTAACTTTATCTTTATGAAATATCGGGTGTTTCCACCAGTTGTGTTTTTTTTTAAACTTAGATACATATATATATATATATATAAATATAGATATATATTAAATAATATTAAAATATTAGATATTATATTAACCAGCCTATAATCCGCACAATACGCTGATTGTCGTGTATATTGAATTTTATAGATTTATATTTATACATGCATTATATATAATAACTATTACAACAACTTAAAACTAATATAATTGATCAATATATAAATACATAACAAAAAATGGACTAAAAATTGTACATCTATATAAAATGAATTTAATTTACCAATAAATTAATTCATGGTCAGTTTATAGTATTAAAAAAATAATATACAATGCGGTGCATGCCTCGCATTATATGAGTTTTCACACAAAATACAAATTGAGAAGAAAGAAGCGGGAATTAATTATTCTAATTTGTAGTGAATGCACATTTGTTTTGATGGAACAAATGAAAGAAAATAAGGGAGAAAGATCTAGAGAGAAGGAATTTTATAGTGGAGAAACTTGAAACGGTTTATATGGTAGTTTATTTTGACAAAATAATATATAGATTGAGATAGTGTCTTTGAGTGGAGTATTAAATCGGTTTATATTTTTATGTATATGAAAATAATTGAAATTTATAAGTTACAACAATTTATAATGAAACATTATTTTTAAAAAGACTACCATTTCATAAACAAAACACTTCAATATTATCTCTCACCGTGTGTTTGTGGTTCTGTGCATTTGCAGAAATTTTTGGAGTTAGCATGAGAAAATGAGGCCCGTGTCTGTCGTCTCCCTCTGCCACTGCCACTACCATTGCCTATGCCATATTCCCCTTCTGCTCTTGTCATTTTCACGTACCTCTTTTTTTCCTTATTTGAATTCAAAATTCACCTCAATTCATCTCATTTCATTATTACAATTTTTTCAAATTTTTATATAAAATATAATAAACAATTCAACTTTTCTTCTACTATTTACAAACCATTTCAACTCATCTCTAAAAATAATTTCTCATTTTCCACACCTTCCATCAAGTATATCTACTTCCATCAAGTCTACCCATCAATTTCCATCCAATAGCAACAGCGTCTTCAGCGCCTTCTCATTTTCCAATAACTGTTTTTCTTATTTCTCATGTAATCGACCCTCCCCCTCTAAACTCACCGCTTGGATTTCTCTCTCTCTTTTCGCGTCATCGATGCCATATGTTTTCGGGTCATCTTTTCTTTTCACTTGGATCAAGTCTCTTTTACACCATTTCATTCCTGAATATTATGGTATCAATGCCAAGTCAGAAAACTTGAATTTTATATAATTAAATAGATAGCAAATAGTAAATGTTTAATCTATATTTAAAATGCTTTTAAGATCAATGTCTATCGTATGAAGAGAATTTTAATTTTTTTTTATAGGTTTTGATATAGTTATGCAATTAAAGCTTTACTTTTAAAATAAAGAAATATGTTAATATTTAAATGATATAAGTATTTATTAGATTTTATTGTAAAATTGAGTAATTATGCTAATTATAAGAGAATAAATATATTTTAAGAGTTGAGGTGTCCACTACTTATTTTTATTAAAATTGAATATAGCCCAAAGCATTTTTCTAAATTTGTAATATGTTGTTAGTATTTAAATATTTTAAAATATTAGTATTAATTGATCTTTGTGATAAATAGAATATTTATTTAATTATGTTATGCAATATGAATTTAATTAAGTGGGTTATTAGGACAAGTTTTCTAGACAAATTTAGTGATATTTAATACTTCGTATAGGTGAGGAGCTACAAAGTAGGATTGGAAGCAACGCAGTGAGATAAGTAATTTGATCACAAATTAAGATCATCACATTTTAACTTATATAAAATTATTATTAGTGTCAGTTATTTGACAACCGTTTTTATGTACCACTCATGTCATATGTAAGCATAGCACCAAGCACAGCACACTATCATGTCATTAAGCATCACGTTTAGATTAAAAAGTTATAGTATTTATATTAGTATGTAAATCATGCATCTCACGTCGCATAAGAATTATAAGCTATCTTAAATTTAAATACAAAATAAGATTAGATCAGTTAATCAGTAAATTAGATTGTCATTCAGATGCATAGTACCAATATAGTTTCAAGGTGGATGTGCAAGCCACGGACTCAGGCGTGGTCCACCATAATACGCCAGAATTTTATCAGCGGCTCCCTTTGCTGTAGTGGGACATGGGGCCAGTGCACAACTTTACACACAAGGTTAAGTGTGTTAACCAGTTAGATCAGTTAAATCAATCAGATTTGTTAAATCAGTCAGTAAATTCAGATAAGTCAGTCATGCATAGTATAAACATCAGCATGAACAATCATGTTTTAAGTTCTCAGCATGAAAATTTATAAAAACTTCTTGTTTATTACGTTCATGTTGTGATGAGTTTTTATTGACTCTTCGACTCATTTTAGTTTATTTCATATTTCTAAACCACCCAGGATGATGAGCACGAGTAGGCAAGTCAGGCTTAGATGGAGCAGTTGAATTTAATTTCAGGCCTTAATTATTTTATTTAGTTTGGATCTATTAATTATGAGATCTTTTGTCAGGTTTATTTTATAAAAAATGCGTGACACTCCTAACTTACGAGAATGGGATGTTACAATTATTGACTCGCAAAAGTATGTAATTATGTTAAAAAAAAAAAAAAGAACAACTATCTTTATTAATCAAAGAATTTGCTGAGAGTTTTCATGTTGGAGTTATCTGGGCATTGCCAACATGCTTGATGTTGTTTACAGTATGGAAATTGAGGCATGCCATTTTCAGTCACTCATAAAAAAATATGACATTTTTAGTCCTCATTCAAAATCTAAACTGATAGTTATGGTTTTAAGGCTTGTATCCTATAGAAATTACAAACAACCTTACAACACATGTACTGAGAGCTATTAGACTTTACACCCTTAAAGCTAGTGAATCCACAACAGAACTAAGCAGCACTGGGTTCTTATCATATCCCCTTTATTCTTTACCCCCTTTCAGGGCACCTGGTTAAATCCATAAAGAATTCACAAGTTGAACTATAAAAGTTGGATTTAAAGAAGAGAAATGCTCACTATATGATGCCGATGAATAGGCTAAAGGAACAAAAAGGAAAACCAATTATTCAAATTTCTTCTAATTTGAAGGGTGAGAAATTAAACTGTATAAATCAGTACACAACAAGATAAAGACCCAGAAAAATATTTTTTTTATGGGTAGACCCAAAAAAAAACTTACACATAAAATCAACCAAAATCAGACATGTAATAAACCAAAATCAACGCCAAATCAACAAGGGGTAGTGTAAGGACTTACTGCGGTGAGTGTGGTGAACCAAAATCTGGAAGAAACACTATCAGAAGCCAAATCTGAAAATAACAATAGAAAAAATTAGTAATCATGGGTATGTGCAAAAAATTAGTTTGGTGTGTGTACGAATCTTGAGGACATGTGCTAGCATTACCAACCTCAAAGATAACATTATCCACCTCAAAGATTTGATTAAAGAACAGAGACATAGGTAACTGAAAAGGTACTTACCGACTTCGTGGATAGTGGTTAAGGACACAACTGAGGCTGGAAGAGATCAAGAGGCGAGGGGGAGTCGAGGGATGGTGTCTTCACGGTGGGGGAAGAGATCAAGAGGCCACTGACGGTGACAGTGACGGGCTAGCAGTAGGGGGACCTATGGTTTTCAAGTGAGAATTGAAGGAATTCACGGAAATTGAAACTGAGGAAGTGAAGGGGAGGGGGGGTAAGTTTCTACAGATTTAGTCAAAACGGAGCTGTTTTCCTATAAAACAGACGTTGTCTTCCCAGGGAGAGTAGAAACATAAGCCCCTCGCAACAAAAAGGGCACCGTTTTGGGAGGAAAAAAGGGCGTCGTTTCGCTGAATCTTGGGTTGGGTCTCACATTTTTTTTCCCCCTTCCTAAAATGTATTTTTTAAAGCCTAAATTTCATTTCATTTTAATCTTAATATTTGTTTTAGGCTTTTAACCCAAAGTTTTTTTATTCATAATTTTAAAATTGTTAGTACTTCGTATGGATAATTATTAGATATTAATTCACTAGCATTTAATTATATGTTATTATATTATACAGTTATACTTTTAACATTTTATCATACTATAGTGTCTATTGTCTAATTATATGTTATCATTCTGTTTATGGTTTTTATAATATTTTTCATCACTCAATTTAATTATTAGTATTGATTAATAACAATTACTATTTAAATCGATTTGTACTGTATTGTTTAAAATTTAAGTAGAATTTATTATACTAGTATTATTATATATTGGTATTACATGTTCTCTAAGTCTATAATCTTATTATACATTATTCTAAATAGACTTGTACTATAGGGTTTAAGTACAATTGTTATTATTTATACTTGTACTATAGTATTGATTATTGATAATTACATATTATTATACTATAGTATTACATGTTATTAACTCATTATACTTTTACTCTACTAGTGTTTAACTTATTGATCATACTATAGTCTTTAGACTTGTACTATAGTTATTAATTACATATTATTATATTAGCTTCTAACTTATTTCTAACTTAATTATATATTATTATACTATTGTTATTATACATTCATATTACGTATTATTATAAATTTATAGATTAGTCTTTATACATTAGTATTACATGTTATTATACATTATTGTTATATTGTAGTAATAGTATGATGTTTATATATTTCAGATATTAAACAATTTTTAGTCAATTTAGTCAATTTATATTATAGTATAAATATATTATTTTATAATAAGTAGCGCATAATATTATTGGATTTAAGCACTAACAATATAAATTATAGTTAAGTATAAAATATATGATGAATGTATAAAAAAATACATATTATTTTGTATAAAATATATATGTGCAATACTAGAAGCAGAGTCGGAGGGCAAGGTCGAAGTCAAAATCGGTATATCAGAGTCGGAGTCAGTTTGACTCCACCTCCGACTCCAAATTTTTAGGAGAAAAAAACTCTGTCAGAGTTGGAGCGGAACTAGATTTTCAAATTTTTGCCCAGCCCTAATTTATAAGTTATTATTTCTTGATGGTCAAAGTCATTTTGATTCATGAAAATAATTGAGATAAAGAGAAGAAAAGATCAATATATATGCTCAATCAAAATTTTAAGACCAACGATCTGATATTGATATTTTATTTTACTAATTTTAATATCATATAAAGACTCAAATTTCACTAACTTCTTTTTTAGTAAGAGGATGGTATAATATATATTTTTTATTAATAACTCTCACTTTTAAGGAAGAATACAATGGCAAAACAAATTTTGAGGATGGGGAGCCACCCATGGCATAGTCCATATTACTCACCCATGGAACTTGAACTTCCGGGAAGAATACAACAAACCACTGCCATAACCTCCCACTTAAATTGGCATTTGATCACAAGTTCACCAGCTATCCACGGGTGGGTACATACAAAGACAATTGAAAACGCTAGCCACAAAAGGTAAAAATGCACAACAAATCTCTAAGAACTAACTAGCACTTGATTCACTTATTTTTATTTTCATAACATCAAAGGGGTGGCGTTGATGCTATGATCAATTAGTTAAAGTAAGAGCTGGCTAGCTTGTTGCCTAGCCACGAGCCTAAGGTAAACTTGATGACCACAATTGTTGCACATGAACAATGCATATGAGTTGTCTCACAATCATCCCACCAAGATTTTCATCAACTCCTGCAACTTTGTCAAGGCTTCTGCCATGGTCAAACGCTCCTTGGCCGAATGTGTTGCACATGACAAACCAAGCCTTATTGCGGCTGCCGCACATTCTTCGCTTCTGTTAAACAAATCATGACGAGAATTGTTATCGATGCTGATGCTGCTCTCACTGCCAGTGAAATTATTGGTGCTGGTGTTGGAGCTTTGAGTGTAATTTTCATTATCCTTGAAAAGCCTTGGATCCGCAATATCTGTGATTTTCTTCTCTTGTATTGTCGATGCATACGTGTTCAAGTTTAAACCCTCCTTGAACATCTCATCAGTGGGCTTCTTTGCTATAAACATCTCAAGCAACAATATTCCAAAACTGTAGACATCCCCACTGGTAGAAGCTTTGACAGCTTGTCCATACTCTGTAACAAATACATTGAAATTAGAAACGATTTTAAACTCCAAATTATAAAACTTCACAGATGGAATATAAAAAACATAAAGATTTTACTTATGTGATATCAATGTTATTAGATGAATTTTGAATACCTGGGGCAATGTAGCCAATTGAGCCTTTTAGCCCAATTGTGCTAATGTCATTCTGTTGAGGATTTTGAAGGAGAAACCTTGCCAATCCAAAATCTCCAACATGAGCAGCCATGTTCTCGTCCAAAAGCACATTTCCGGGCTTCAAATCACAATGGACTACAGGTGGCTCACAATGGTGGTGCAGGTAATCCAAGGCAGAAGCGACATCAATGGCAATATTTAGTCTCTGGGATAAGGTCAGGAATAATCCAGACTCGATATCTCTGGGGTACAGGCAAATATCCAAGTTGCCATTAGACATGAATTCCATAATCAAAGCCTTGAAATCAGCTCCTGTATGATCAATGCTGGAGCAAGAAGTGAAAACCTTAACAAGATTCCGATGCCTAATATTTCTCAACGCTTCACATTCTGCATCAAAACTTTTAGAAGCTTTGCTTTGTCCCAAGTCAAGAACCTTTACTGCAGAGATGGTGTTGACACCAAGCTTCCTAGTATTCTCGAATACTGCTTTATAAACGGTCCCAAACCCTCCCTTGCCAATCAGATTTTCTGCGGCAAAACCATTTGTCGCACGCTGGATTTCAGAGTAAGATAGCCTTGGCAGAGACCTGATGATTGCAGATGAAGATCTTTTTTTGTTTCCTCTGTTTTTGTTCGTTTGGGTGATCAATACCCAGAAGAAGCAACATATTGCACACACTAACACAATGAAACAAGAAACTGGAATCAATATTTTAGGTAGTAAATGAGAATTTGACGTACATATCTTAACTCTCAGCTTTTCTGCAGCCTCTTGGTTGAATCCACAGAGCTTATAATTTCCCTGGAGGGAGTCCCAAGTGAGGTTGACAAACACACCATTTCTTGGAATTTGTCCTTCTAATTGATTGAAAGACAAATTCAAAGTTTTTAGAACTTCAAGATTCTCTAGCTCTTTGGGGACTGGGCCAGTAAGTTTGTTAGAGGAAAGATCCAAGCCCTCCAGTGATGCTAATTCTCCAAGTAAGCTCGGTATTGAGCCAGTTAGGTTGTTTCTTGCCATGCTCAAATTGCGCAAACTCGAGCATTTTGTAATCTCCGTGGTGATATTTCCTGAGAGAAGGTTTTCAGAAACGTCCAATACTTCAAGTTGCTTCAAGTTTCCTATTTCCATTGGCAAAGAACCGGTAAACAAGTTGTGTGCCAATTGCAATCGGCTTAAACTTGAAAGCCCAGAAATATGATTTGTAATGCTTCCTGTGAGCTTGTTCCCTGCTAGATACAATTTACTTAAGCGTTCGCAATAAGCTAAACTCGAAGGAAATCCACCAGAGAGCTGGTTGTTTGACATTGCAAGAAGATCAAGTCGTGTCAAATTGCCAAAGATATCGGGAATTTCTCCATAAAGCTCGTTTCTATGTACCATCAATCTTTGTAATTGCTTTAGTTGTCCAATAGAGCTTGGTATTTCACCTTTGAAAAAGTTTTTGTTTATAGCTAAAGCAAAGAGGTTCTGGTACTTGTCAAAGCCCTGAGGGAAGCCTCCAGTGAAGAAGTTCTCACCAATACAAAATTCTTGAAGGTTTGCTGATAGATTTGATACAGAAATAGGAAGTTCTCCTCCAAGTTGGTTCAACTCCAAAATCAGTTGTTCCATCTTAGTACAGTTTGTGAGGGACCCAAATGCCTGAAAGTTCAGTTCCGTCGTTGAAGATAACCTATTATTTCCAAGATTTAGTTTGATCAGATTCTTCAAGTTACCCAACAACGGTAGAGACCCACTAAATCTATTTGTAGAGAGATCAATGACTTGCATTTGTGAAGCAGTGGACAAAGAACTGGGAATTGGACCTTCCAGCTTATTGTTAGCCAAGTAAAGCTGTGTTAAACGGGGAAGATCATGACCTATATTGGAAGGTAGTTTCCCTGTAAGCATGTTTCCTGTAAGAGATAAGAAGACCAAAGAAGACATGTTGCAGATCGAAAATGGAATTTCTCCGGTTAACTGATTGGTCGAAAGCTGAAGCTCAAGTAGATTTCGGAGACGACCCAACTCAGTTGGAATTTTACCAGATATGTGGTTTTCTGCTATTAAGAGCCTAGTAAGATTGGGTAGAAAACCAAACGTTGTGGGGATTGCACCACTAAGATTATTTCTGGACAAGTCAAGTATCTTCAATCTAGGAAGATTGCCGAGTGCAGGAGGAATTGTGCCATTGATGGAGTTTACTGCAAGAACTAGAATCTGAAGGCTAGCCAGCCGAGAAAGCTCTGAAGGAATGTGACCAAAAAAAGAGTTTCCAGAAAGGTCAAGAATTTGGAGGGATGTGAGGTTGGAAAGCTGTGGAGGAATGATTCCAATGAGGCCATGACCGTTAAGTACAAGAGATCGGACTCGAGCTCCATTATTGGTGCAATTGACACCAGGCCAATTACAATGAGATGAATCAAGCTTCCATTGGTTCAGAGCACTCTGAGGATCAGAGACAAGGGATTTGAAAGATAGAAGGGCTTGCTTGTCAGTAGTGGCATCCAACTGAGCTCTCACCATGTTCATGTTGTAGCATAAAATAATTTGACAGATGAGGAACAAGGTCATGAGGAACATCAGAGAAGAGTGGGATTTCTTCTTCATTCTCGAAAGTTTGGACTGCAGGCTCATATATATATGTACTAGCATGGAAGTATGATCTTAACGTGGAACTGCTCCTTCCTTGCTCCACTCCTTTCCAATCCATAAACATATATATTAATAAAGTAACATATAAAAATACCTTATGATTTCTAATAAAAATTAAGAAATAGAAACCATAACAATTATCAGAAACACAGATTGGGGGAACTCATGCATAGTCCAATAAAACAAATCAAGGTAATTGCTTAGCCTGTTCTCTTTTCGAGATAATCTCTACCACGTTTGATAAGATTGTCGAGTAAAATAGATCACATATAAATAGTTAATATTGTATATCTATTGCTCTTCAAATATTTAATCAACCAATATATATGAGAATCTCAAATATTTCATTGATCAGACGAGCTTGTGATCGATGCATGGCTAGTTGTATACTATAAGAAAAATAAACATTTGTGATTGATTATTTGCGATGATAATGACTATTTACGACGAAAACAGACTACTTTTGACATGATATAATCATTTTTTCAAGAAATAGCTAGTTACAAATAAGCAGTTTTCTTGTAGTATATGTAAAAGAAAAAAAAAAAACTAATAGATAATGGTAAGATTATGAAGTTCAATTAATTTGAGCCTCTTCTCTCAAATCTACTCCATTTAGAGATCAGTAAACAATAATAATTACCCACTTAATCAAAAGAAAAAAAACATAAAAATAAATAAACAAAGAGAAAAGATTAGGCATGCACATCATGACTATATGCATATATACGTACATAAACAAAACACATTTATAATTATCTAGCAAAAACAAAAAAAAAATACACATTTATAATTATATAAGTTTGCGATATATAAGCACCTTGTGTTAATGGGAGAGATTTAGGACAAAGGTCTTCTGCAAATGGAACGTGCAGTTCTGAACAACTTGTGATTGGAGGAGCAAAAACTGAAGAACGCAAAGAGTATAGATTGGCTGCAGCGCACCTGCAATTGGCAAAATATACATATGAGAAGTTATAAAATTGCTCGATCCGTCAAGAACTATATTTTCTAAAATTATATTATTAATTTCCAAAAAAAATCATAAAAATGTCAGATCTTGGATCTAACTTTGATCTGTCTCCACTTCAAGAAAACAACAATATTGTGAAAACTTGTTTCAAAATTATACTACTTTTTGGTATGCATGCATGCTGCAGGATACTCATGTTTATGAACACTAGCTAGTGTTTTTAACAGGCAAGCTCGGCAATCTCCGGCCATCTGATATCGGCAATCTCCTTAGGAGGTCTTCCCCCAGTACGAAGTTTATTCGAAAATTTTCACTTATTCTGGTGTTGTTTCTATGATCTACTGTTATCTAAAAAATAAATCAATAATTGTAAAAGGAAGCTCACCTTGACTAATTAAGAGCAGTACTACTAAACTCCTCCTTCGACCACAGAGCTAGCAAGCATTAGCAGCATGCATGCAGTAGATTTCTGATGAGTTTCGCCATTTATGATGAAGCTGAGATCGTATATATCGACAGCTGGATGCAGAAGTCCTTGCTTGCTAGGATAGGCAACATGCGAAAGACGACGCGCGTAGTACTTGAGACAAGTCAGCATTACGTTTCTGACCAAAACGTTGAATATCTCTTGCGAAGAAGCTTCAATTACGTTGACGGATCATTAGAATTAAGTAAAAAACTTTGACTCGAGATGGATCTCCTGAAAGTCCAAAAGAAATTAGGTGTTTTCCAGCACTCAAAATCGTCGCAAATACCCTTAATAATCGCTGCAATTGATCATTTTCAGCGATTTCTAATTCGCTGCATATTCGACGAAATTAAAGTGCCTTTTTTGAACAATTTCAACGATAGATAAAAATTGTCACAAAAACTACTATTTGGGACGATTTTTTTCCGTTGCAATTGTCCCAAAAATCGATGGAAATGGTCTTTTGGTTTATCATTAAATCGTTGAAAAAAGTTAATTGCGGCGATATATATCATCGCCAAAAATGTTAAAATCGCCGCAATAATCGTTATTTTTTCCAGCGATTTCAGTTATCGTCGCGATCATTCATTTCCAAATGGGTAATTGTCACCAAAAACAGCATTTCGTGCGAGTAAATGTCGCTGCAAATAAGCTTATGCGACAAAAAATGTTTTGCGGCGACCTTTACTCGCCGCAAATGCTGTTTCAGAAAATATAAAAAACAAATGCACAAAACAGAATACATAAAAAATATAATACATATTCCAAATTATATTCAGTATGAAATTTCTGGATGGCCACACAAAGCTCAAGCTAATTGCAATTTAACATTTATATCAAACAATAATTAAGAACTACAAAATAAAATAAAAAACACACAAATAAGAAAGAAAGTGAATGGGAGAATAAAAAGTATCTTGATTTAATAACCATAGCACTGCTTTGCCGCTACAAGCCTGCAATGTGCCTGTAGTATTACCCTCAATTAGAGTTAGGCAACTTCTTACAATTCCATGGAAAAAAGTAACATTCTTACAACATTCTTGGAAGCTATAAATGTTACCTTTAGAGAAAAGTACTGAGATCAAGCAAAAGCAAGAACTTTCAGCCTGTGCGCTGCCAAACACAAGCTAGTAATTTAAGTAAACACTATAATGTAGAAGCAACCAATTAACTAACTAAATCTAAAAACTGCAAAATGAATGTTAGTGCAATTGGATAACCAGACCTATCACAAAGAAAATAATTCACAAGTAGAGAGTGAATGAAAGAGCTGAAAACAACACATACATTTTCCTTTGCTTCTTAATATAGTACTTTGACATGAGAAGCACCGACCCCAACATATATTTTCACAAACTAAGAGTACTAGAGGCCTCAAGAATTGGTTTTGACAGTTGGACATGCTCAAGTGCTTGAACTAGAATTTCCCAAGATTTTTTTTTTCATTACCAAAAACCTAACAATAAAATCAGGAAAGAGAGATATTAGCCATAGTATGAAGTGTAAATAATAAAAAACAAAGATCTATGACCAATAATTACTTCATGAGCAAATGTATAGTTGCAACTTTCTTCAAAAGTTAAAAACAAAGGGACAAAGTACATTTGCAACTGCCTTAGGAGGGTAATCTCCGTTAAGTCTTGTATCAACACACTGCTTAACCTTGTCTTCACTAAGTTTTGGTGTAGCTTGCAAACAACAAAGTAACTTTTTGACTTGTTGGATTCACTTGCAAACAACAAAGAACACTCCAAAGTCACTAGCATGAAAAGATAACCAAAGAAATATATTTAGTTGTTTGAATTGTACAAGTTCAGACACGTGGGTTTGAAAAAATATACTTAGATATAAACAGATGTTCATGCACAGATGTTCAATATACTTGGAGGAAAAAGAAATTTCACAGTCAAATAATTCCAGAAGAAAATGAAATCATGAACTTTCATATCATAATTCTAGATGTTCATCCACAGATGTTGAATATACTTGGGAGGAAAAAGAAATTTCACAGTCAAATAATTTTTCAGTTGGAACTTTCAAAATGAATATTGTACACTGCTGTAGGCTCACATATGGCTTCTAAAATTAAATCATGAACTCTTTTAGCTCCTTGGAGAAACATGCTCCCTTGTGCTTTCTTTACTTATAAAAAACAGCTGTAAGAATATATATTACATCATCTGAGAAACCTGTAAAAATAGTGGAATTGAATGTGCAAAACTTATTTATTTTTACGCAAAATTCAGTTGTAGCATCATATTGACACTAGAGAACCAGAACCAACATTATGTAGGTGTTATAAAAGAAGCTGTGTTCATGCAATCAAATGATTCAAGCTTTCAACCACCAAAATGAAGCAAATCCCACCCCTGTACATATTCATCAAGTGCAATAAATTGCATGACAAAACCATCACTGGAAAACTACACTAGCAACCAAGGAATCAAAATTAAGAAATATAAATATCGATTAAGAAGGCCAAGGAAAAAACAGTAATACAACCCCATAAACACACAACGCATGATGGAAGTAAACAAAACAAGTAAAAATGTGACTCCCTACTTCAAAACATTATAACTCTTGTGACCTAAATGGCAAAAATTAATTGACACTTTGGTTTATGAGTTAAAGAGTTGAGTTATTTGAAATAGGGGCAACACAGTTCCACTCTCCACTGCACTTATGCATGGCCCAAACACTAAAGAAGCACTAATTTCCCTGCTAGATAATTAGTAGGGAATTAGCAAACTATAATAACATTGTAATCTCGGAAACTATGATAGCATGCATGCTGCATAGTCTTTCACTATTTGCTATCTTTTTTTTATGTGCCAATCATTTAAAAGATGATAAATAAATATCATTTTTCCTTACATTAAATACAAATCATGATTGTCTACTTGTAAACATGTTGACAGTAGTTACTAAAAGTAAACTGAGATAAACATATTGATAAGTATATATTCCTAAAACATTGACAGCCACATGCAGTACTACTTGAGCTCTCTCTCATGTATATAGATATGTTGGCATATATATATATATATATATATATATATATGATGTTGATAATCCTAATCCGATAACAAGGCTAACAACCAAAATAGAAGCCAAGAAATCACAACGACATAACAGATGAAGTTTGTGGTGCATGTAGTGGTTTTGAGTTGTCTGAGATATGTACTAATGACCATATAAAGGCAAAAAGGGAAACCACTTCGCCCCTACTTAGAAGCCAATAAATCAAAATATTATTCCAAAATCTCCATTAAAACCTATTAAAAGATCCCAATTAAATTTATGCAAAACCAACCACTCATTAAATAGTGTCAAACATAAAGCATCAATCAAAACATAAAGGTTCTCTTGAAATACATACCAGCAGAACTCCCAAGTTAATAGTAACTCATATAAGATATTATATACTCATACAACATCAATCAAACCATAGTGTATGAATTATACAGCTCCAATTAAGAAAAAAATCTTTGTTTTATAAAAATTAAAACAGAAGTGTACAAATTAAAACCTAGTTACACCTTACATCATTAATTGCTAGCATAATTCATGGTTTTCCAAACGTTGAATACACAAGAATTTATCAGGACCTATCATTAAAACAAGAAAACATTCATATTAATAATGGGAAAATCTTATTTATGTTCTCAAGTTCTAACAAATAAAAATAAAATCTATCTTCATATATCCCTTTTGCCCCAAACTGAAAATTAGACATCAAGTTCATCAGCACGCACCAAATCTAGGTTCAAAGCCATAACTGAAAAATGCATGATATCAACAACCCATATACAAACTAGCGACCACAAAGATATTTCTACAGTATAGGTACAAAACACAAAACCCAATCTCCAAATGAAACTAAACCAAGAAATCAATCAAAGATAAAAGGAATGAAAAGAACCCATATGTGAAACCAGAAGGCAATATAAGGGGTGGTCGTGGTGGTGGCTCAGGAGGAGCACGGCGGCGCTGAGGAGAGCTGGTGGTCGTGGGCTGCGAACAGAGCAAGGGAGGGCCTCGGGCTATTCGTCCAGGTGTGGAGAAGAAAAGGCTCCGATGGAGGAATGTCAACGACGTCGAGATGTGGGTGGTGGCTAACGGAGCCCCTAGCAGCGGCGACATAGAGAAATCCGAGAGAGACAGAGAGAGGTGAGGCCAGAAAGAGATCGGCGTGGGGACTGGGGGAGAAGGAGGGGGTGGCCGTCGAGGTGAGGTGGCGGTGGCGTGTTGGGGCCGTTGGCGACGGGCTGTGCGCGGCGGAGGCTTGAGGGAGAAGAGGGATTGGGGACAGAGAGGGGGAGGAGACGGCTTGAGGGAACGAAATGAGCGGAAAACCTAACGCGGGGGTTTTAAATTTTATTAGGTTTTCCGGCGCTTTTGATTCGCCGCTACTAAGCTTAAATGGGCGCATATGTTTTTACGGCGACAATATTAGTCGTAAATAGTATCTATTGCCGCGATTGTTTTAATCGACGGAAATCTAATGACACTACAGTTAATAATAGTTTGTTGCGACGGCATAAATCACCGTTAAAAGTACAAAAGTCGCCGCAAAAAATAAATTGTACATTTTCCTTCATGATTTCCCAGCTTCACACTGGAAATTGAGCGGCGACTTGGAAATCGCTAGAAATAATGTCTATTTGCGGCGAGTTTTTTTGCGACGAATTTAAAATCGCTGGAAAAAGACCTGATTTCTTGTAGTGAATAAATGAGATCGTGATTGACATGAATTAGATAGGTTGAGAGCCCCCCTCAATTCAAATGGAGCTTAAGTCCGGTTTGGTTAGTCAATACAGATGAAAACATTTCATATAGAGTTGTACCATATAATAGTACTTTTGACTAGCTAAATATAATATTTTATTTCTTAAATTTTGAAAACATTCACTTAAATGAGCAGTAAATAAAAAGTATAAAACAATGAAAATTAACAGAAATAGTGCGTAAACAGTACCCAATTCAGGTACTCTATAAAACAGTGGAACCCACACTTTTTCCAAATCCCAAAAATTAAAAGAGAATAATTTCAGACCAAAGACAGCTATAAATTGTGAATAACGAAGACCAGTAGTGCGCTGACACATAAGGAGCACATGACCAAATTATACCCCGCATAAACAGTAGATCAAACTTTTTATTTGCCTCTCGATTCTCCCCTCCCCCTCTCTCTGCTCTCTCACTCTCTCTGTCAAAGACAAAAAACCATGCTACCTCTCTCTCTGCTCTCTCAATCTCCATCTCCGAAAGATACATTCAAAGGCATCGTCCCAAAAATATGCTCCCTCTCTCTCTGCTCTCCCAATCTCCATCTCCGAAAGATACATTCGAAAGACATTATCCCAAAAATCTGCTCCCTCTCTCTCTGCTCTCTCACTCGATCCGAAAGACAATGCCTTCATCTTCGTCTCTCACTTCCCTCCATCTCCATCTCTATCTCCGAAAGAAAGCCACCAAGCCCTCATTGAAGAAAAAATATACTTTTAAAATTAATTTGTGGCTAAATGACTAATCTTCTGCAACACAAATATTTTTTTTTAACTGTTGAAAAACAAAGAGGCTCTTTGGGAGTTACAAGAATGAAGAATGTACAGAGAAAATTCTGAAAATGGCTGGCTATTCAAATCCACTCAGCCCCAAATTCCAATCTACAAAAATCAACAAAGGTCATCTCGGATCTGTAGTACGTATAAACGGGTGGGTCAAAAGTTGTGCCACCATCCACCTCTGCCCAAACTCCTTTTGCAAGCAACACTGAATAAACCTATGGAACACCTCCGACACACTCTCACACAAGCTTGGTGGCTCGTCGAAACAGATCGCGCACATCAAGGTCGCCCAGTCGAGTCTCTAGCCAAGCGGCAGGAACGAAAAATGGCCTAAGTACAGCTCCAACAAGGTTAGCCCCAAGCTCCATATGTCGCCGGCGTAACAATTGTAATTCCCGCAATAGGTGTTTGGGTCGAACCGTTCGGGGCTCATGTAGGCGGAGTCACCGACGTATAAGTTGCACGCATATGAGAAAATCGATTTTGGGGGAGAGACAGAAAGACGATGGGGCTGATTTGGGCAGCATTTATGTTGATATCTTGTATGCATCCCCACATTAACAATTGAGAAAGCTTACGTGTTATCTCTCTATTTGTTTTCGTTATTCCCACTTTATAGGTGCCTCCGTCCAACAGTATTTCTGAAATTAAAAATTATCTTATCTAATCTCACTATCCAAACACACATTTTTTTACAAACTATTTCTTCTCATTTTAACTCAAAAATTTTACATTATTCAAAATATCTCATCTTATCTTATATAAACTGTGTATCCGAACGAGGTCTAAAAGTCTATCCATATACCAAATAAAACTATTGCCTATTTTGTCCGAAGTTAAAAGGTTAGATAGGTATATTACATAGATTTTATAATAATTATTATTGTTGGATAAATATTTTAGATAATATCATATAAATAATGTATAATTGTTGTAAAGCTTATTTTATAGAGTAATTATTATATATTTTCGAAATACTAAATACACGTAACAGGGTAGTCTCATCCTATTATATATAAGATATCATTTCATGAATTAAATCGGCGGTTACTTTAAAAAAAATTTATTACATAGCATTTACAATTGGATTGGACCAATACTATAATTTTATCACCTTATTATATCTATCTTTCTCTCAATTAAAAGACTTGGAAGTGGTCAAAACAAGCTCAACCGGAGACTTTAGATAAGAAGAATAATAACCCGTTTGGATAGTGAGATAATAGGAGATAATTTTAGATAAAAAATGAAAGTTGAGGGTTGAATAAAATATTATTAGAATATTATTTTTTAATATTATTATTATTTTAAAATAATTTGAAAAGTCGAATTGTTTATTATATTTTATGTAAAAATTTTATAAAAATTATAATAATGAGATGAGATAAAACCATTTTCATATTCAAACGAACCATGAAAAGTTGAATAGTACTGGAAACTTGAAGGCTTAATTCGAGCTCAAAATTAAACGGGCACAGTACCGGAGACTGGAGACTGGAGATTGGAGACTACAGAAGAAGAATATAATACCGGAGACTTGAAAAGTTCTTATTTGGCAACTCATGTCATTTTAAGAAAATGAAGAGAAAAGATTCAGTAAAATGATTATAAAATTAAGAAATTTTTTAAATATAATCTTTTAATATAATTTTTATTTTAAAACTTGAAGAAATAATATTATTTTTTATGTTTTGTTTAAGAGTTTTAAAAAGTTGTAAAGATTAGATAATGATTAGATAAAAAGTTAAATATTTGAAATAGAAAATTTTTTTGTGATGTTTAGGAAATAAATATCTAAAAATATTTGAAAATATCTGAAAATATTTAAGAAAAATTGTTTTGCCAAATGGACCCTTAGACTACTAAAAGTCTATGCATATGCCAAACAAAGCTATCGAATATTGGGCATTGTCTAGGAAATGAAATGAAATGAGAAATTTATAAATAATAGTGAAATTATTTGTGAATAGTAGTAAAATAATTTGAGTTAATATGTTTTATTAGATTTTAAGAAATGAGAGACAAAAAATTAAGTAAAAAATACTAGAAATTTAAAATAGTGTAAATTTGTAATTATAATATATATTTTTTTATATAATTTTTGTTTTAGAATTTGAAAAGTTGAATTATTTTTTTAGTTTTGTTTAAAAGTTTAAAAAATTTATAATAATTAGATGAAAAAATTAAAAATTAAAAATTAAAAATCTTTATGTTTAAGTAAATATTTAAAAAGAAAATGAAACGACAGCTGCAGCAGAAGTCCTTGCTTGCTTGGATAGGCAACATGCGAAAGACGACGTAGTACTTAAGACAAGTCAGCAGTACGTTTCTGACCAAAAACGTGGAATATCCCTTGCGAAGAAGCTTCAATTGCGTTGACGTATCATTAGAATTAAGTCACAAGCATTGACTCGCGATCGAGTCGTGAACGGAAAAATATGTATATCCAACTCATGTTCTAGATCGATGTACTGAAAGTAAGGTACGTATGGTTCGTCAATGCATTTCAATTCATTTTTAATTTATTATTATAAACTTTTTAATTTTAATATAAAATATAATAAATAATTTAATATTTTTAAATTTTAAAATAATAATAATATTAAAAAATAATATTTTAATAATATTTTATTATCTCAACTAAACTCAATTCAAATTTTTGAATAACAAGATTCAAATTTTCAACTTGTTCAAATTTAAAAAAAAAATTATATTAAAAGATTATATTTAAGCAATTTCTTAATTTTATAATAATTTTATTCAATTTGTTTTTGTTATTTTCTTAAAATGACATGAGTTGCCAAATAAGAACTTTGTCTCCGCACTATAAAAAAAAAGATATTTTGTAACGGATTATTTATGATGAAAATGATTATTTATGATAAAAACAAATTTATTTTAATAGAAAATAACTTGTCACAAATAAATAATTTTAACAGAAAAGGTACTGGTACTGGCCTTGGCCTTGGCCTGGAGTGATAAATTATATATTCCTGTTTTTACTTATTTCTATTTAATCATATCAATACGTATTAATTTTTTTTTAGTTGAAGGGTGCACTGTGAGAGTCTAGAGTGTATTTTTGTTCAAAGTATTGCTAATTCAATTTTAAGATGTGTAAGACGGACGTAGTTCTTTTGAAAGAAAGTTAGATTCACTATAAAAATTAAAAAAAAATAGCAATACTCACTTAATTTACAAGAACAAAGTGAGTCTTCAACTTAAAAAAAAACAATTACCTTAATTAAAAATGTACTTTTATTTTGTGTCTTAAGATGTATTTTTTAAAAATGTACTTTAAAAATGAATTAGTGTCAGCAAAGATGTATTTTTTATTTAAAAATGTACTTGAAAAATTAGCAATACTCACTTGCCAGCAAAGATGGATTTTGGTTCCATATACCACACTAGTTAATTATCTTAATTAAAAAAAAAATTAAAAATAGTAGGTTCCATTCTATCACAAAGTCTTCAACTTTACTCACTTTACAAGAACAAAATGAGTAAGAAGTTGAATTATTTATTTTATTTTATATAAAAATTTATAGATATTTTTATAAAGTAATTATTATATATTTTCAAAATACGAAACGCATGGTAGTGCCGTTCTATTATAAGATATCATTATATTTCATGAATTAAATTGGTGCTTATTTAAATTTTTTTTATTACATAGCATTTATTTACAATAGGATTGGATCCGTACTATAATTTTATCATCTTATTATCTATCTTTCTCTCAATTAAAAGACTACTAGAGAAGAAGAAAAAATTGAGAAGTTCAATACCGGAAACTTGAAGACTCCGAACTCAAAACAAAGCAGATCGTGCAGTACCCGCGGAGACTGGGAAGAAGGAAAAAAAATGAAAAGTGCAGATCATGGAGTACCCGCGGAGACAGGGAAAAAGTGAAAAAAAATGAAAAGTGCAGATCAGAAAAGTGCAGATCATGCAGTACCCGCGGAGACTGGGAAGAAGGAAAAAAAAAAAAAAATGGAAAAATGGGAAGAAAGAAAAAAAAAATGAAAAGTGCAAGGAAAAAAAATGAAAATAATGGAAAGTGCAGATCATGCAGTACCCGCGGAGACTGGGAACAAGGAAAAAAAATGAAAATAATGGAAAGTGCAGATCATGCAGTACCCGCGGAGACTGGGAACAAGGAAAAAAAATGAAAATAATGGAAAGTGCAGATCATGCAGTACCCGCGGAGACTGGGAACAAGGAAAAAAAATGAAAAGTTGAAAAGTTCAATACCGGAGACTTGAAAAGTAGTTCTTACTTGATAAGTCATCTCAATTTTTAAAATTTAAAGAATATATAATTTTTTACCTTTTATCTAATCACTTAACATGGCTAAAAATATATATTAGATTAATCACCATATTCTTTATAATAATAAGATATTATTATTTTTTATTATTTATATTTCTTTAATTAATTTTTAATTTTTAATTACTTTATTTTATTTTATTTTCATAATCTTCAATAACCTTTAACAATTATATTTATATTCACTTTCACAATCTAGGAATCTATAATATAATAATCTCGTATGTAAATAAAAATTCTATATGTACAATCCATAAAAATTTTATATCTATAATATAATAATCTCAAAATATAACAAAATAATATATGAGAAAATCACACGATGACAATGTGGTAGAGGAGGGAAGAAGAAGAGCTGCGGGAGATAAAGAGAAAAGAATGAGAGAAAGAGGGAAGAATGCGAACACGGGGAAGGGTGCCCAAATATAATAATAAAAATACATTTAGACTTGCTACAATACATTTCATATTTAAAAATAATCATAGAATTATTATAATTCATATTTTAGATGAAATCAATTTGACTAATTCAATATGAGCCAAATGTTGATGATATTAGTTAAACTTAAAGATACATTTGACTAAGTCAATACCAATACTTATTAAGGTCTGAGGATATGAAAAGTTAAAATGTTCAATAAAAGTCTATGCATATACCCATCGAACAAAGCTATATATATTTGGATATTAACCATGTACAAGCTTGAAGATCATGAAGGCAAATTCATTATTTAATATGAATTAATATCACTGACATCAAATTTTTAGTTAGGAGAATTAATTAATGATATTGTTTCTTATTCTAAATTCTATTATTTTCAGTGACGTGTTATAGCACATATTTTAAAATGGTTGTCGTTTAAGTATTTGATATCAGTACTAAATATGACTTAAAATAAAAATATTTAAAATTAAGAGTGACATTATTGATTATTCCCTTTAATTATATAACATGATCGATCGTTAATTTGATAGGTTGAAAATATAATAATTCGACTATATACACACTCACTCTCTCTCTCTCTTTCTCTCCCCGTCAGTATCAATTCCAGATCGTAATGAAATGAGTAGGAAATTACAACTTTTGACTATTCTAGCAGCCATGATGGCAAAGTCTTCAACTTTACCTATAAGTACTACCTAAAACACTGCATTCTTCTCATTCACCTCGCTTATAATCTTTTATCGATCATTCCTACTACCCTTTGCAAAATGGTATTCTCTAAGACCCATTCCAAAGTTACGCTGCTCATGATGGCTCTTATTGTAGCAATCATGTTGCTCAGTACGTGCTCTGAGACAGCTTTGGCAAATCCAAACCTTGGTTAGTACACCATGCAACTATATAAATATATATATATATTTGTTTGATTTGATCATTAGTTTAATTCAATATATATATATTTTAGTTATAAAAGAATTATACAAAGTAAATTTATAAACTGATGTATTTTGATTATGTACGTCAGATTGTAAAATTATTTTTATTGTAAAATATTTCTAATGAATTATTTAAAACTACATTAGTTTACGAGTTTATTTATGTGTAATATCTTTGTATCTGTAATTCATGAGATTAGTCATGTGATCAATCTCATCAGTTTAATGGATTATCGATCGTGTGATTCATGAGCACATGAACTATGAAATACAATAAATCACTTCATACTCAAATTCATGTATATGAATTTTGCAGGACGAAGAGTACTAGGTGTCATGCGCAGGCAAGCCAACGAACTTGATCCTATTCCTACATATACAAATATACCTGGAGGAGGAGGAGGCGTCTCATATTCCCCCCCGAGCCCGAGTCCATGAGAAAGTAGTTGGCTATACCGGCCACGAGAACCACCATAATTGCCGGCCGGGAAAATAATTAAAACATATATAGTTGCTGAATAAATAATTAAAACAAATATCCTCTTAGGGTTTGGTTCTGTACCAGCTGCACTCTGTTGCATGCACAGTAGCGTTTAATAAGATCATTGTGGTGATTAGATTGTTAAATCTTACGAGTACTAGGTTGCTTGTGTAATGATGTGTGATCAAAGTATAATGACAATCTCTGTTGAGTTCTTTTCAATAATCATGATCATCTTGATGGGAAATATTGATTCATTTGAATGGTAATATGGCTTTGAATAACAAGAAACAACATTCAGCCATATTATTTTGTCGAAAAAAGAATATTTTTGATAAAATTGAGGCCTCACATAACTTTTTCTTTTAAAATAAAATTTAAATAATAAAAGTTCTCAACTATTTTCTCATACAAAATACAAAATGTCAGTCTTAAATGAACTTTCTACTGTTTATTTCATTTTGAGTCCCATATTAAGAAGTATCGTATACAAAGACAAGAAGTTTGGGGTTCATATATAATAATAAATTTTTTTATCCGGCCTATATATACATGTAAGTTTAGTTTTAACCTTTTTCACAATTTACTCCTCAAATTGAAAGAATCGTTAGGGGCAAAAAAAAAAAAAAATAATAATTTTGAAGGGATCACAATATAGCAATTAATATGTAACATATAAATAAAGTTCTGGTTCATATAAAATAAATTGAAAAGAAAAATTTCTATTTATACTCAAATTTTAAAGAATTTTGAAAAGCAGGCGAGGATTATGGAGAACTTAGTATAATGTACGAATAATGATAGGCTTACTACTTCCTACCACTCATTTACTATTTTTTTGATTTTTTATTTTCTTTACTTAATGGTTAAAGAATTAACTATTACTGAAGTTGTATTTTTTTTTCTTAATGATTAAGGATGTTAAAATAATACTTAAAAGAAAATAATAAAAAAATAAAAATTTCAAATACACTATAGACTATAGAGTGGTAAAAAAGTGGGAAGATGATAGTAAGCCTATCATTATCCATAATGTACACCGTTCTTCTGTGACAAATAAGGCCTCGTTTATTTTTACAATTTTTCTCAACTCAACTCATTTTATCACATCTAATTATTACAATTTTTGTAAGTTTTTATACAAAATAAAATAAACAATTCAAATTTTTTAAATCTCAAAATAAAGATAATATTAAAAAATATATTCTAACATTATTTTATTTAAATTTTAACTTTAATCTCAATTTCACTCGTTTTATTTCATCTCATCTCTTAAAACCAAACAGTTGAAACTTCGTTGAGCGATTTGTCTTTGACACCAACGACGAAAACGTTTTCCAAACAGAGACTTTGGAAGTAAGAACGATTAGCACACCCGGGAGAAGAGAAGAAAAAATAAACTTGAAAAGTACTACTTATTTGACTACTGTTTTAAGGTCACGTATGATGGAAATAAGGAGATTATAAAAAAATAAATATATAAATTGATATATTTTTGGTGATATTTTGTAATAAAAATAATTTTATAATATTTTAATATATCACATTAAATTACGTTAATTTATTTATTTATATTTAAATAATCTCTTTATAATTAAAATATATATTTTTTTATCTCTCTGATAATACAACACATGTAAAATATCATTTGATAGTTGAAAATACAACACGCGTAAATAGGCCTTAGGCTGTATTTGGGTAATGGAATGATTTGATATTTAATACTTTATCATTATTTTTTATATATTTTTTATTATTTTTATTATTATTTAATATTTTATTATTATTATTTTACTATTATTAATAAATCAATTAAGATTACCTTATTACCCAAACGTAACTCATCGAGATAGTTTGTATCTCATCAAGGTATCCAAACCGGTTCTGAAGTATTTTTCCTATAATTAATGTAACTTACTTGGAAATGGAATCTTTTGAAGAAAGAAAAGAAAAGAAAAACAGAATGAAACCTCTGTTTCCTACATACATTAATTCATAGTCACGAGGAGATACTGATGTAATGTCTATACATTAACGAGTTTATTTCTGTGACCTGATACTCCTACAGAGAAACACTTTTGTTGAAATCTTAACTTTTCTATTCAACAAAGAAAATGACATCAACAATTGATTACGGTATAAGGTAAAGTTAAAAGAAATATATTTATTTATTAGCATCATCAATAATTATTAACATAGCTCATCTGGTACAATTGATTTTGTTTTTATACGAGATTCCCTTGTTATGTTAGAATATAAATTAAATAAATATATTCCGTGAGCTTAAGTTTTCAAGGGAACGAATGATCTAACATTGAAAAATGTTTAGGTACCAAATATACCTCAAGCAAATTTGATAATGAAGTAAAAACTCATTTGAAAAATATTTTTAAAATCTAAAACTACTTTGGGTGCAAATTACTATCTAAAATCCACTGTAAAATTTGAGTTCGTTACAACCAATTTAAAAGACTTACAAGACCTTTGAAGTAAATGGCTTCGTTTGAATGTGAAGTAATCTGAAAACACTCAACTACTATTTATTATTATTTAATATTTTATTATTACTTTGTCATTACTACCATGCCCTCAAAAAGCCTTGTTGGTTCCTTTAAAGACCTATGCTCCTACACACTTAACATAGACATAATCACATTCCTATATCAAACAACTATACCCAAGCTATATAATATATGTATATATAACTGTAAGATATAATTAAATCTACCAAGGCTTTAAAGTCATCACCTAAGGCTTAGTTTGGTAAAAGAGTTGTTACTGTAAGAAACAATACTATGTCAGCAAGATGATGCTCCAATTTCTTCCATTGTTCTTAAATAGCAGAATTCATTAGTATTTTGGAGGGTTTTTGTACATAGGACAACAATTTAAATTACAAGAACTAACAACCCAATAAACTAGAAAGTATATAGAAGACCACTAGAAGACCACATACAAGTAGCAGCTTAAGATTGAAGTTAGTGTCAGTTGGATGCGGCAACTTTCTGTCAATGTAAATCAAACCTTTCGGAAGATGGGTTGCGATCAGAGCAAGGGAGAGAGGGAGGACCTCGGGCTGCTGGGCTAGGAGTGGAGGAGAAGGAGGCTCTAACGGAGGACTGGGGATGATATCGAGGTGTGGGTGGTGGCGAACGGCAGCCCCAGCGGCAGCGACATAGAGAAATTCAAGAGAGAGAAATGGGTGAGGTTAGATTCGGGGAAAAGGAAAAAGATCAGCGTGGGGGTTGGGGGAGAAGGAGGGGTTGGCCGTCGAGGTGAGGTAGCGGCGGCGTGGTGGGGTCGTTGGCGACGGGCTGTGCGCGGCGGAGGCGTGAGGGAGAAGAGGGACTGTGGAGAGAAAGGGCGAATGGGGAGAGACGGCTGGAGGGGAACAAAATGAGGGAAAACCTAATGCGGGGGATTTAATTTTAATGAGCTTTTCCGGCGCTTTTGACTCGCCGCTAATAAGTTTAAATGGGCGCATGTGTTTTTACAGCGACGATATTCGCCGCAAATAGTATATATTGCGGCGATTTTCATTAATCGACGGAAATTTAATATTGCTAAAGTTAATAATACATTGTTGCGACGATAAAAATCGCTGCAAAAGATACAAATGTCGCCGCAAAAGTGACTTGTACATTTTTCCTCCATTATTTCCCAACTTCGCAACGAAATTTAAGCGGCGACTTGAAAGTCGCCGGAAATAACCTCAATTTGCGGCAATTTTTTTTTGCGACGATTTTAAAATCGCTAGAAAATGCTTGATTTCTTGTAGTGAAAAAAATTTATTACATAGGATTTACAATTGGATTGGATCAATACTATAATTTTATCATCTTATTGTATCTATCTTTCTCTCAATTAAAAGACTTGGAAGCTGTCAAAGCAAGCTCTAATGTAGAGTTAGAGAAGAAGAATAAGAACCCGTTTGGATAATGAGATAATGGGAGATAATTTTAGATGAAAATTGAATAAAATATTGTTAGAATATTATTTTTTAATATTATTATTGTTTTGAGATAATTTGAAAAGTCAAATTGTTTATTATATTTTATGTTAAAATTTTAAAAAAATATAATAATGAAATAAAAAGAAATAAAACTGTTTTTATATCCAAACAAACCAAAATGAAAAGTTGAATAATAATTAAAGATTATTATTATATTAGATAATAATCTAAAGATTAGATAATGATTAGATACAATGTTAAAGGTTTGAAATAGAAAAATTTTTTGTATTTAAATGATGTTTGAAAAATAAATATTTGAGAATATCTGAGAATATTTGAGAACAATTGTTTTGCTAAACAGACCCTTAGACTACTAAAAATCTATGCATATGCCAAACAACGCTATCAGATATTGCGCATTGTCTAGGAAATGAGATGATATGAGTAATCTGTAAATTATAGCGAAATTATTTATGAATAGTAGTAAAATAATTTGAGTTAGTATATTTTATTAGATTTTAATAAATGAGAGACAAAAAGTTAAATAAAAAATATTATAAATTTAAAATAGTATAAATTTGTAATTAAAAGTTAAGTAAAAAATATTATAAATTTAAAATAGTGTAAATTTGTTATTATAATGTAATTCTTTTATATAATTTTTGTTTTAGAATTTGAAAAGTTGAATTATTTTTTTTAATTTTATTTAAAAGTTTGAAAAAATTATAATAATTAGATGAAAAAAATTAAAAATTAAAAAACTTTTATATTTAAGTAATATTTAAAAAAAAAAAAAAGAATCGACGGCTGCATGCATGCAGAAGTCGTTGCTTGCTTGGGTAGGCAACATGCGAAAGACGACGTAGTACTTAAGACAAGTCAGCAGTACGTTTCTGACCAAAAACGTGGAATATCCCTTGCGAAGAAGTTTCAATTGCATTGACGTCTTATTAGAATTTCGAAAGCATTGACTCGCGAATTATGTATACCCAACTCGTGTTCTAGATCGATGCACTGACGTGAGTTAGAATATTATTATTAAAATAAAAATATTTGAGATGAAAGTTAAAAATTAAATAAAATATTATTAAAATTTATTTTTTAATATTATTATTATTTTAAAATTTATAAAAATTAAAGTATTTATTATAATTTATAAAAATTATAATAATGAAATGAGATTATCAAAACAGGATGTAAAAGTCTGTGCAAATACCAAATAAAGCTATTGCCTATTTTGTCTGTCCGAAGTTAAAAGGGTAGATAGGTATATTACATGGATTTTATAGTAATTGTTATTGTTGGATAAATATTATAGATAATATTAAATAAATAATGTATAATTGTTGTAAAGCTTATTTGATAGAGTAATTATTATATATTTTCAAAGTACGAAACACGTGGTACGTAGTCTCGTCCTATTATGAGTTCAAAATTCCAGCCCACATAAATATCGTATAGTTGAATAATAAGCAAACCACAGAATCTTATAGTTCAAGGAGCCTAGACCCGAGAAGAAGATCTCCAACCAAAGAATTACAACACAGGCTGACATAGAACAAGAAATTACCTCAAGAACAAATACTGACACACATAAAAAGAAAAAGACTTCTTAAACTCCCAAAGCGTTCATTGATTTTAGACAAAACTCAACATTCCTATTATTACCTAGAGAAATTCTACTCTAAAGCCACTTAAGTTATCAACACCACACACTAGTTGAGCTGTTTTTTTTTTTTCAAAACGCATCATTAGACAGAAACTCTCCCCACGTATTCCTCATTCTCCACGTTTCCTCTATTCGAAATATTGCTTCTCCTCCATTCGGATTCGCGCCCTCCCGCTGTGTTGCAGTACGTCTACCTCTAATTGACCAAATAACAGCAGATTTGGTAACCTGTTGTGATGCTCTTCTCTAAAGGTCCTCTCTTTTCAATCCTCTCTCTCTATGGCACTAAGTAGAGTAGTAAAATACAGAACTTTCATTATTGCTCTGTTATTGCTGGGTTATTTCTGAATTAGAAGCTTTCGGCATACCACCTGGGAAGGGACGAAACTTCATCTTGGGTGGAAAGGTACAATAATTTTTGGATTAAGTAGATGGATTGGACTAAAAAAAAAGAAAAGAACCTTTAGTTGGACTAAAAAATAAAGAAAAGAACCAATTTTTGTTAAACCCAGAAATTCGTACTCTTCCTTATTAAAGTTGGTCTTGGGTGGAAAGGTACAGTAATTTTTGAGTTAAGTAGATGGAAACACTCTTCGTTGGACTAAAATAAAAGGAAAATAATCGATTTCTTAAACCCAAAAATATTTCTAGTTTATTGAAATATTTCTGGGAGAGAGATTCGCAGAGGGAGAGGGAGAAGAAGCTTTCGGCAGGGGACGGGAGGAGAGGGATTCGCAGAGGCGGGGAGGAGGGGGGGGATTCGCACAAGGGAGGGAGAGAAGAAGCTTTCGATAGGTCACGGGGGGAGAGGGATTTGCAGAGGAGAAGGGGGGAGATTTGCAGAGGTCACGGGGGGAGATGGATTGAGAGCAAAATGAGGGATCGTGTAATTGAAGCTCTAGACCATTTTGAAAATAAACCTGGTTTGCCACATCATTGGTGTGTAGTGTTGGAGAGTTAACGGGCCTTAGAGTAGAATTTCTCTATAGAGATCTAATACACGTAATAATCATATTTCAATCCATTTTCTGCTATTATTTGCTTTTACAAAGAAGTTTTATGTTTAGGTAAAATTTTCCTATTCTTCCAACTGGGCAAAAGTGCATGTTGAGCCCTTACTAGTGTATATATTCTTAGGGTAAAACTTTCAACAAAATAATTGAAATACTTCAGGATGCTTGGCTCTTTTATACAAGAGATCGGATAGATATATGTTTCAGAAATTTACGTAGTAGATAAAACATGAGGCAGACGAAAGTAGAACGTACGTTGATTGTTTGGATTTTCCATTCGACTTCTCCATTTTCGAAACTCAACATCCAAAGAGAGGGTTCTCCTTGAGAGGCTGGAACGAGAGCCGGCCAGATCTCCCTCTCTGGTTTCGCGCTCTCTTGCAAGGTTTTTGTTTTGATTTCCCTCCTTTCCGCGTGCAGGGTGTTTCAGTGTTTAACTGCTGACATGGCAGCCTGCCACGTCAGCCGGTTCTGTGGCCGGGATGTAGGGGCGGTTGTCTCTATCATTTTTGTTTACCTAATCACTTAACACGATTTAAAATCTACATTAAATTAATCATCACATTCTTTATAATAATAAAATATTATTATTTTTTATTATTTATATTTCTTTAATTATTTTTTATTTTGTAATTTTTTTTTATTTTTTTTTCATAATCTTGAATAACCTCTAACAATCACATTTATTTTCATTTTCATAATCTAACAATCTATAATATAATAATTTCATATGTAAATAAAAATTCCATATGTACAATCCATAAAAATCTCATATCAATAATATAATAATCTCAAAATATACAACATAACATATAAGAAAATCACATGATGACAAACGTGGTAGAGAATGAGGAAAAAAAGAAGAGCCGTGTGAGATAAAGAGAAAAGAAGGAGGAGAACACGGGGAAGAGTGCCCAAATATAATAATAAAAATACATTTAGACTTGCTAGGACACATTTCATATTTGGAAAGAATCATAGAATTATTATAGCTCATATTTTAGTTAAAATCAGTTTAAATAATTTAATATGAGCTAAATGTGGATGATATTTGTTAAATTTGAATATAAAAATACATTTGACTAAGCCAATACCAATATTGGTATGAGGATGTGAAAAGTTAAAAAGGTCAATAAAAGTCTATGCATATACCCATCGAACAAAGCTATATATATTTGGATATTAACCATGTACAAGCTTGAAGATCATGAAGGCAAATTCATTATTTAATATAAATTAATATCACTGACATCAAATTTTTAGTTAGGAGAATTAATTAATGATATTGTTTCTTATTCTAAATTCTATTATTTTCAGTGACGTGTTATAGCACATATTTTAAAAGGGTTGTCGTTTAAGTATTTGATATCAGTAAATATGACTTAAAATAAAAATATTTAAAATTAAGAGTGACATTATTGATTATTCCCTTTAATTATATAACATGATCGATCGTTAATTTGATAGGTTGAAAATATATTAATTCGACTATACACAGACTCTCTCTCTCTCTCTTTCTCTCTCCGTCCGTATCAATTCCAGATCGTAATCAAATGAGTAGGAAATTTCGACTTTTGACTATTCTAGCAGCCATGACGACAAAGTGAAGACTTTACCCATAAGTACTACCTAAAACACTGCATTCTTCTCATTCCTCTGGCTTATAATCTTTTATCGATCATTCCTACTACCCTTTGCAAAATGGTATTCTCTAAGACCCATTCCAAAGTTACGCTGCTCATGATGGCTCTTATTGTAGCAATCATGTTGCTCAGTACGTGCTCTGAGGCAGCTTTGGCAAATCCAATTAACCTTGGTTAGTACACCATGCAACTATATATATATTTGTTTGATTTGATCATTAGTTTAATTTGTTGTTTGACCAAATAGGTTTCCTTTTTCTCCTTAAAAAGAGGAAAAAAAAGACCTATATATATATATAAAAAATATTTTAGTCACAAAAAGATTACACAAGATAAATTTAGAAAGTAATGTGTTTTGATGATGTACGTCAGATTATAAAATTATTTTTATTGTAAAGTAGTTCTAACGGATCATTTAAAACTACCTCAGTTTGTGGATTTACTTATATATAATCTCTTTATATCTGTAGCATTTATATATATATATATATAGATATATTGGTCATGTGATTCATGAGCACATGAACTATGAAATACAATAAATCACTTCATACTCAAATTTATGTATATGAATGTTGCAGGACGAAGAGTACTAGGTGTCATGCGCAGGCAAGCTCAGGCACTTGATCCTTCGGAGACATATACATATACACCTGGAGGAGGAGGAGGCGTCTCATATTCCCCCCCCCCCCGAGCCCGAGTCCATGAGAAAGTAGTTGGCTATACCGGCCACGAGAACCACCATATTCGCCGGTCGGGAAAATAATTAAAACATATTTAGTTACTGAATAAATAGTTGGTGTTGGAGATGGTGCACTTGCGCGTGCTCACACACACACACATTAATAGTTGCATTCAAAATTTTAAATTTGATATTCGGACCAGACATCTATCCTCTTAAGGTTTGGTTCTGTACGAGCTGCACTCTATTGCATGTATAGTAGTGTTTAATAAGATCATTGTGATGATTAGATTGTTAAGTCTCACGAGTACTAGCTAGCTTGTGTAATGATGTGTGATCAAAGTATAATGACAATCTCTGTTGGGTTCTTTTCAATAATCATGATCTTGATGGAAAATATTGATTCATTTGAATGGTCATATGGCTTTTAAATAAAAAGAAACAACATTCAGCCATACTACTTTGTCGAAAAAAGAATATTTGTAACGAATTATTTGGGTTAAAAGTGGACTAATTTTAGTAGAAAATTGTTATTGTCGTAGCAAATAACTAATCACAAATAAGCGTTAACTTATACGGAAAGAGATTATTTTCTTTGTTAAAAGAAAAACAGAAGAAAATTCTGTTTCCTACATTAATTCATAGCACGAGGTGAAATGATGTAATTTCTAAACATTAACGAGTTCTTGCTATTTCTGTAACCTGATATTCCTACAGAGAAACACATCTGTTGAAATCTTAATAATGTTATTATTCAACAAAGAAAATGACACCATTTGTTATGGTATAAGGTAAAGTTAAAAGAAATATATATATATATATATATATTTATTAGCATCATCAATAATTATTAACATAGCTCAACTAGTACATTGATTTGTTTTTACACGAGATTCCCTTATTTTGTGAGCTTAATGCCTCGTTTGGTTATACAGATGAAATAAGATAATATTAAAGTTAAAAGTTAAATAAAATATTATTAGAATATAATTTTGTAATATTATTTTTATTTTGAAATTTGAAAAATCTGAATTTTTTATTGTATTTTATGTAGGAGTTTGAGAAAATTATAATGATTAGATGAGATGAGATAAGATAGTTTGTGTTGTGTAATCAAACGAGTTTTCAAGACGACGAATGCTTTTATAACATGATATCAGAATAAAGAGGTTATTAATATGGAAAATATCAAAAGCACTACAATTTTCAATACCAAAGTCTTAAATAACTGAATGCATTAGATTCAAGATTTGAAGAAACAATTCTTTAAGGCATTCAAGATGAAAGATTTTCTCAGTTTTATTTGCTGTGACAAACATTTAATCAACCATAGATATATTATTACAAATATAAATGGCTCAGAAAGAACTGAATCCAGTGTGAAGATGATTTATTTTTCTTGGGAGAAACTAAATTCCTCAAAGCCTATGCATAACAGGCATAACACCAAGGATCTTTCATTATGTGGATATTGGTTCTTGTGGAACAGAGCAAGTGGATGTCTTCCAAGTTTGGTCTTACTCAACAGAGCAAGCAGATGTCTTCAACTTTGCCCTTGAAAATGGAATAGACTATGTCTTGGTTATTCTCCTTAGGAGTAAGTAGGCAAGTAGCCTATACACAACGACCATGGCCATCAGAGCCCCGACTTCTGTTTCACCTTCACCCAGTCTTAATCCTCTGATGAAAGGAGACTCGCAAGAACTTGATCCAGAAGTTGGAGCTGGGCATCCGTACTGTATTTTTAGGAGCAACCTATATGTGTGATAGTTGAATGAGATGTAGCGTACCCACACCATGAATAATGGGACTTTCTGCATCCATTTTGACAAAATTTACAGGTCAGGATCAAGAAATATGGATCACGATTCTCTATAATTATTTTGATCCAAACACCTACAATTTAGAAAGAGATAGATACTGCACTAAGACTAGCTCACCTGGATAAAGAATCCAGCAGATAACATGAAGGCCATAACTATGATGGAAGCTACTGTTGTGGCTTTCTTCACATCCATAAATGCTGCTCCTATGGTCAGTCCAAGACCCTGTACTGTTTTAGTTAGGAAGCTGCTAATTGGCTCAGAATTTGAAATGATGTCAATGAGATAAGATTCTTACCTGAGCAGCCACGACACTGAGGAAAACTGTAAGCATGGTTAGAGAAAATGATGCAAAGTTAAGCTTCAATCCCACCATGAAATAAACTATTAGAAGAAACACTATAGGCAGTAGGAGATCCAAAGGAAGATCACTAGTGGTTCTGCCTAAAAAGTAAGCACTGAGTTTATACATCCCAACTGATCTCTCTTTAGCAAGCATAGCTCTTTCTTGTGGGAATGTGAATATGGCATTGAATAAAGGAAAGAAGCCCCAAAATACTGAAACGAAGAACAACAGCCCTGCCTGCAAGTACGTTAAAGAGAAGAAATAAAAAAGATTGACAAAAATAACGATTGAAGAAGATAAGGCTACCATCAAAATGATATTTTTAGTTGCCTGATCTTGAAGTCGTTTAGGAGTTGAAGCATCTGAATGCCACCAAAGCAGCCCAATGATTACTGCAGTAGAAATAACTTGCGTTACGCGCATACAGCTTAGGTATTCATGGCGTCTTTCTTTAAGGCCCCTACTGAAAAGAATTGAGAACTGTTCCCACCAAGTTGCTCCCCATTCCCTTGAATTTGACCTGCCCTCTATGTCTGGCTCGCTCTGTATTATCACAGGTTTTTGGAGCTTTCTTTCCTCTATTTTTGCGAGCCTTACTTCGTAGGCCTCCACAAGAAACTGCATGAAGTCAACATGGAACATAAGATTTCTACTCAAAACGGTTTCATGCAATGCTGATGAAAGTTTAGTATTGGTTATTGACCTCTTGGACATCAACTGAGGAAGGTCCTCCATTTTTTTTTTCAAATCTTTTGCTTCCTTGTAAGAACTTATCTTCCAGCTCTGATGGAACTGATTTGTCTTTTATATTCCCACTTGCAAGATCAATAAGAAACTCTGATGGGTTCATAGCAATAAGTGGATTGCAACCAATGGAGGAGAAATACATCATTGCTTCAGAGGCTTTTCCGAAGTACAAGGAGCTTCCTCTGCTCAAGAGAATAAGTCTATCAAACTTGTGAAAGAGCCTGCTTGATGGCTGATGTATTGTGGTCACCACTGCCTTGCCAGCCTGTGAAACATAATCAAGTGCGTCCATAGAACTTCACTAAACCAAGCATTGGCGCTTAGAAATATTAAAAAGAGAAAAAATGTTGGCAATTCAAAATTCTGATACCTTCGCAATGTTATTAAGTATCTGACCAATCCGGAGTGCAGTTGTTGAATCAAGACCAGATGTTGGTTCATCCAAGAAGAGTAGGGATGGGTTGAGAAGGATTTCATTGCCAATGCAAACTCTCTTTCTCTCACCCCCAGAAATCCCTCTTACAAATTTGCCACCAATTAAGGTATCTTGGCACCTGAAACAATATTCACAAGTCATCGCATGATTATCTTTTCAAGACAATTATCCAACTACTATGGTATAGATACTTAGTTTCTTGAAGAGAGGGAAGTAATATGGTGAGCTCCTCTGCCCTAACCAAGGGGAAATAGCTGACTTAATTAATTGAGGAATGCTATAGTCACAATGGGGTTACACAAACGTAATCTCACAAAATAGCGTGACTTCATGTGATCCGTTAGATCTAGTTTATAATAAAAGTAACTTCACAATATTACGAACCACATCGATTTGGCTAGACTATATCTCTAACTAATATGACTCTTGGAGTAGACAGTTACACTTCAGTGAAATATTTCAGTTGTCCAGAGGTTCAAAAATTGGATTTGGTAACATCCTGAGTGACGAGATAGATATTCATCCCCTCTGACATACACATAGATATTGAGAGTGCTTGACAATTACTATAGATGAAGATTTCTTCATATATTTCAGGGGCTTGTTCTAAAAAAACCATTTTGAATGAAGATTGTTTATGATCACACCTTTCAAGGCCTAGCTCGCTGATAACATTCATTGCCCTTTCTTTCTTCTGTTCTCTAGTTAAGGTACTTGAAAGACGGAGCAGAGCAGCATAAGTTAGTGTTTCTTTGACTGTGAGGTGGGGAAACACTACATCGTCTTGCAACACAAACCCAATCCTGTTTCATCCAAATTACCATAAGCCACCCATTTTCGTAAAGATATTAAAACATACTAAGTAGCTACAGATGCCAATCACGCATTGTCTCATACCTCGTTTTTAGAGACTTTGTGTATGGTTGGTCATTGTAAGTGATGGTACCACTGCTAAATTTGACTCTTCCACTAAGAAGAGAAAGAAGAGATGTTTTGCCACCTCCTGATGGTCCCATTAGTGCAAGTACCTCTCCAGGATTTATTGAGCCGGTGATTCCATGCAATATATACTTCTCTGAACCTGACCTTTTTACACCTTTCACTGATACCTTATACTTCACATCCTGGAACTGCACGAGAGTAAAAAGTTAGAATATATACTTCGTTGATTTCATTTTTAATCTAGTTGGACAAAGACATGCATTTATGGAAACAAATGTCACATGGTCTCTTGGTTTAAGATATCACCTTGATATATATTGGTAGGACAGGTTCACTATTTATTTGCTTCCACCTGAGTGAATCTGGTTCATCTTCATGATCAGGCTCAGATTGTCCATTTTCACCATCTTGATCTGGTTACAAGAGTAAAGACATATTAGTTTAATGCTAGTCTTCCAAGTTAGTGGCTATCTTATCTTTCAAGTGATAAATAAAACCAATGCAATGCTAGAGTTCAAGCCAGTTAATGTCCTATATAGACAGTTCTGCTCTACCTTTTTTTGTCGTAATATCTATTCAAGAAAAATGCTTACTGATTGACCGCTAAGAATGTGTTTGTGTGTGTGTGTGTGTGTGTGTGTGTGTGTGTGTGTGTGTGTGAGAGAGAGAGAGAGAGAGAGAGAGAGAGAGAGATGGTTTACAGGTGCACTTTTTTGGCTGCAAATGATAGCTAATTTTTTAAATAAATGTTAAAAAATTGAAAATTAGAAAATAAAAGTAACATGGTTTGCATAGGTGAAGCCATTTATCAAAAAATGTAGTATTGGAATATGTTTCTTACTGCAATTTGGACTTTGAAGTCTCAAGACATCTGGAAAGTTCTCTGAAGGCATTGTGGCACCAGCAAGCGGGAAAGAATAGCCTAAACCATTGCTTGAAGCCCTGCTGAGAACGGAACATGTCTGATCATAGCTTCCTGGAACATTGTTTATGAGTTCATCTATATTGACTAAGAACTGAGCACTCAGTGACTTTGCCTTGCGAATTTTTTTCCCAACTGGGGATTCCAAATTTTTATCAAAGCTTTTCATTCTACTAATTCCAGCCTCATCTTTGTCATCTTGAGCTACACTTGAGATTTTGCTGCAAGATTTTCTTTGGGGTACGATAATGGCATCCTTCACAGTCCAAGGTGTGGTTGCAGCTTCATGATCTATCCCCTCAAAACTCCCATACGGCTCCAATATATGTTCCTTCTTTACCTCCATCTGTTGTACTAACGATTGAGACATAAAAAGAACTCTGTCATTGCTCATGAATGCTGCAACACCGATGTATTCAAAGACAACAAAAGGGAAAAGAACAAAAACAAAAAGAAGCCAAACTCAGACAAATCCTTTTCCAATTTTGTAAGAAATAATCATTTTGCTTCTAAGGAAGTTCAAAACACTTAAAAATCGTTAAGAGAGAGAGAGAGAGGGAGAGAAAAAAAAACGGGGGCTAAAAACGCGAGTGAAAGAAGGATGAGAAGGCTTACGATTACTTGAGAGCTGAATTTTTAGTGCAGAGATGAGGAAAAGAGAGGGTGACCAGCTCTTATGGCCTGTACATTGGGAGGTGTCTCTCGACTCCTTTTATAGGCCCACCATGACAGTGTCATGGTACTGCATGCAACGCGCATGCATCACTGTTTATTGTTTAATGTCCTTACATACATGCAATAACCAAATGAGATGGTCAATTTCTTGCTTTTCTAAAGTGAGTAGAAGATTTTTTTTCTTGTTTGCCCTTGTCAAAAAGGTGGTACTCAACCTTTTGAAGCTTAAAGGACATTTTCTGTACACGTTTTTTAAAAATAAGAAAGAATTAATTCTAATTCAATTTCTGGTTTATATAATTTGCAGAAACTTACATATGTATGACACTCATGCCAAGTCATACCATGAACTTATATTATTCCCATAAATATATTTAAAAAAATTTCATCCATGCATATAGTCATAGATTCACGTTTCACTAAATAAAACAAAATTTAAAAAAATAAAATAAAAAATGTTTAACAAAATAATTAAAAGAAGCGCAAAAATCTAGCTAACAAAATTCACAGTTAATAAGGCCGTGAGCATTCGGTTCATGAAAAATTACAAATGATTTGATTTCTCAGTTAGCATATGCACTAAAATCCATTGCAGAGAGTACTGATACATAATTAAGCAAACCAAAGGCCACAATTCTCTTAATGGATTATAACCTACATTATTTACATACACGTATGCATTTTACTCATGTGGTGACTGTAAACATATAAAATACAAGCATGTATATATATATATATATATATATATAGATGAGGCCAAAAGCTTGGGCGGTGCCCCAAGAAGGAGGGCATGTAGAAGATCAGAGTAATCAGATCAGTAATAAGTACAGGACCACATGCAACATTGGGATCTATGGCTGTTGTGGGATGTTTGTACGGAAAATGAGGCAGACCGAAACCTGCTGATCTTGGCACTACATTGAATGCTAGTACTCTTTCAAGGTACAACTTCGTGTCATAGCATGCAGTACTGGGAAAGAAAGTAAATAACGAGCAGAAAGCTGATTGATATTGAAGGATGAGAAGCAACCAAATTAAAGGGCAGACTACTTGTGGTTGCAATTGATCCGTATTGAAACCAGCAAGAAAAACAAAACAAGTACCAAATTCATGATCATAGCACGATCTTTTCACTTGATTTTTTAAGAGTCCTTTTTGATATGACAGCTGACTTATCATAGCCCTAAAGAGAACGCCATGCCTTTGATCTCATATTTATATTTTTTAGGAAAATAATTATTTTTTATTAAAATATATCTATTTATCGTAAATAATTATTTTTATCATAAATAATCTGTTATAAATATTCATTTTTCTTATAATACTTAAACAAAACATCATCCTCATTTTCTTTTCTTTTTTTTTAAGAAGAACAAGAACAAAGAAAAATCTGTTATTAATTTAGAGTTCACAAGCTAAGGGACACCCCAAATTTTAATTATTACTTGGTCCTACCAAGCAAATGCATGCAGAGATATATATATATATATATATATATATATATATATATATATGCATATTACGATGGGTAATGCGCACGAGAAAGAGTACTCATGATCAACAGTACAAAAATAGAAAATTTAATCTAATTCAATGAATATAATTTAGAGCCATGTCAATGTTATTTTAGCATCATGTTTATCTTTCTTATCTTACTTTTCTTTGTTAGAGTAGTAACGGAAGATCCCAAGACTACAGCCAAAAATTCCAAGACATCAGCCTCCGTGAAGTTAGCGACTGTTACAGATATGCAATACAAGTCATATGCTCAAGAAGGAAATTAAAGTCAGCAGGATAATCCCAAGATCTATGCATTCCTATTTTACATTATACAACTGTAAAGCTTAATATTGCTTAATATTTTGTGTATAAATACCTCTGTACATTGAGATGTAATGAGATATAGAAAAAGTCTTTTTCTGCAAATCTTACATTCTTAACCTCTTTATGTTTGTATGCTAGTAAAGATCAGAAACATTCAGTTGAGAGAGATCATGAGAGCCCTTTATATATAAGTTTATCAAAGTAGCTAATCTGCCCATCTAAAGTCATTACCTATAAGCTGCTGATCTTTAATTACGAATCCAAAATCCATTAATTACAAATTAAAAAAAAAAAAAAGAAAAGAAAAACACGAGTTCATGAAATTAGTTAAAGGCCATGCATGCATGATCGATCGATGATCAGTATGAAAAATAAAAGTTCTGTTAATTCCTCAATCAAAAGTGAGGATTTTGAAAAATTATTACCATCCCTCTTCTTTAGAAAAAAGATTTTATATATTAATATTTGGAAAAATAGATATTAATTTATAAAACATCATGAGATCAATTAAATAAAGACGCATTAATAATCTTGATATTCACGTGAATACTTACTTATGACCAAATAAATTTTGCAGTAGAAAAAACTTAGTCGTTTAAAGAGCAAAAAGCGTCAATCGTCGCAGAAAAGGTCGCCATATTGACAATGCAATCTCTTCATCAGAAAAGGATACCTAAAGGACGAAATGCATGTGATTTGAGCGTGTTTCAATTGGTTTACTTTACAACTCTGTTTTGTCTCATCACGCGGATGTCCTGCTTGTAATTAGCATTAATTAAGCCTATATAATATCATTCATGCAGTACGTAATTAACGTTGGACCATTCCATGAAAGCAACTGATCATGATATATATCTTTCACGTACCTATATATAGCTAGCTAGTTTAATTATTGCGTGGCCATGAGCATTGTTCCAAGTCTATTGTTTCACTTTCATTGTGGAAAATATATATTGAGGCGCCGCGTAGAGTACGTACGTACTAATCCCATTATACAAATCTAAAACCCAATTTTTAAAGGTCTAAAAGTAAAGATCAGGCTATCTCGATATATCGTGTCGTGAAAGCAAAGATGATATTCCATGTACGGAGTAAATGACATTGTTCTTCAAAATTACTTCAATGACGTACGAGCAATATTGATAACGATGAGGATTAATGGTATGAGGCTATATATATATATATACCCACTTGCACAGAAATTCTGCGCCAAAGCTCCTTAGCTACACTACCAATAGCCATGATCTTCCAAATTCCCCCTGCACATGAGCATTCACATTTTGATATTATCGGAATACTCAACTTACTCACTCTATCATCAACACTAAGACAAGCATTCATTGCCTTCCACATTGTCACTGAGTATTTTTTTGGGAGAGCAGCATTCCACATCCAATCTGACCAATTCATTTTTGGAGCTTTGATTAATTCTCATACACTCTCAAGCGCTTTTTGAGGAAAATGCACTAATTAAATTTGAAGATCAAATTACCAGCAAATCCGCACCTTCCTTACACTCCTCAAAGGAATCTAAAATCTCTTCCAATTTACTATCCCCCACTAGACCCCGTACTAATTCCACATCCCACCCATTTTTTGATCCTGCACTCGCACACTTTTAGCAGTGGTCGATCAATAGGACTAGTCTCTTCCAATTGATTCACAAGAGGACCACTCTTTAGCCACTTATCTCGCTAGAAGGAAACATTTTTCATTTCGAATTCGCCATCTCGCATTGCTAAGAACTTTTGGTACACACAACATGATGACTTTCCAGAATTGAGTTCCTTTATGAGCCTCACCAAAGAAATATGTTTGCCTTTAACATACTTGGCTTTGAAAAAGTGAGCCCATAAAGTATTTTCAGTCAAGATTTTCCAAGCAAACTTCATGAACAGCAACGTTTGAACTTCCTCCAGACTACGCAGGCCCACACTCCCCTCCCTTGTCAGTTTACAAAGAGAACTCTAAGATTTTCACTTCCTTTTCGGATTGCCCTCGGAAGACCCCCAAAAGAAACTACTCATGAGCCAATTTAAATCAGATAGAACCGACTTATGCGCATGTACCATCGAAAATAGATGAATGGGTATACTAGCAACCACATGTCGTAGCAGAAGGATCCGAGCACCATTCGACATAATGCGATGCTGCCAGTTACCCAATTTCCTTCTAATACAACCCACAAGATCATCAAAATGAACCATCTTCAGACGTCCAGAAATCAGAGGAGCTCCCAAATATTTCACAGGGAAAGAGCCTTCCGAAAACATTGTCAAACACATCAACCTCTTTCGTCTAACAACAGAAATGTGCTTAGCAAAGACTATAACATCATTAGCATACAATAAGTGTGAAACCAGAGGAACTCCTCAAGGATGACTAAAGGCCTTTATCTTTCCAGCATCAAAATTATATTTCAGCAGCCTTGACAATATTTCTTCGACCATTATAAATAGATACGGCAAAAGGGAGTCTCCTTGGTGCAAAGCACGACCACTTGGAAAGAAACATTTCGCAGTACCATTCATGACCACCGAAAACCAGGGAGTTGTAATACACTGTCAAATAATCCCACGAACACCCTGAGAAAAACCATAGGAGCTCATCACATGCAACAAAAATTTTCAGTCAATGCTATCATATGTTTTTGCCATATCTACTTTAATCATCACATTACCACCCCAAATAGGCTTATTAATTTGATAAACCATCTCTTGAGTCAAAGAAATGTTCTCAAAAATACTATGATCAAGTAGGAAAGCACCTTGTTCCGGAGACACCAATCTACTCAGAATAGGGGACAACCTCTTGACAAGGATTTTTTAGCACACTTTGTAAATTACTGAACACAAGCTGATAAGACTTATCAAAACCAAAAGGATTTGACACTTTCGAAATTAAAACAACATACAAGGCCGAATAGAATCTTCGTAAGGAGTGTCACGAAAAAAATCTCTAACAGCTTCAACCACATCAGCCTCCACAATATCCTAACACGATCTATAAAAGCCCGATCCAAACCCATCCGGACCCGAACTACTATATATTGGGATTGAAAACAATGCCTTTTTAACTTCTTGGATTGAAGGGAGCTTCATTAGCATCCGATTTTCATGCTAAAAACATCAACACTAACAATTTCCAACAAATTCATTAAACTCCTCCATCGCTACCCTCGAATGAGGCCTTCCTCCATGCCGCTCTTCATCCCCACAAATCACGTTAAAATCACCTAGTCCTAACCAAGCTGCGTCTCTCGGAATATCTTGTTTTAAATTCTACCATAGCTCCCTACGCTCTTGATAGTAGCATTTCGCATAAACTACCGAAATAAAAAGCCTCTTATTCTCAAATGGCAACGACACAGTGACATGTTGTGCACTTGCATTCAGGACTAGAAGTCAAACTCCTCAACAACATCAACTTAGATTCATTCGCAAAAGGCTCTGCTAGTATGATGAAATTCAGTTTCCTTCTCTTCATTTAATTTCCTAATCTCCTCTTTGACGTACCCAACCCACAAATATTCCAAAATAAGGGATTACAGATCATAAATTCAGCCAAGAGGCCTTGCTATGAACCCTGGATGAACTTCAGACTGGCTTAACACTTGTTCCCACCTCCTACATGACTTGAGCCTCGTTATCTGACAGACAATCTATAAATTTCCCCAAGTGCGCTATGGATTCACCATCAGGATCGGACGAGAAACCCCCTGCATAATAAGAAGATCTTCCTCACGTGGTCCAATGCCAACCATTCCATCATTCTCATGCAACATAACCCCCTCAACAGTGGGCGAAACCACTCAGTTGCACCACCCATCTCCTTGTGAAAAAATTCATCCGGCCCTGCATCAATTCCCAATTTTCGTAATCCACGAGGCAGGGGACCATCCAAAGACCAAGAGACAGGGCACCCTCCTCTACTAACAACAGATCCTGATTTCCATTCCACACCTCCTTATCGCTAATAGAAACACCTTCCATCTCTCCCCTCTCAACAACGACCTCAGCCACAAGTAAAGGTAAAGTCAAAGCACCAGTAGAAACACCATCCTCCACAAGTAAAGGTAGAGCACCACTCTCCCCCACCTACGGAACTTGCATTGGATCCACAATCACCTCCACATAAAAGGTGCACAGGCCTAAATTTTGACCTCCTTCCCTTTTCCCAGAAACCCAACACCCCTCAAAGCTCTTCAACCTCATCTCACAACCTTCAGCATCTTCCCTTTCACCCTCTTCTTGTGTCTTCAGAACCTAGATTTGCACCACTTTCTCCCCCTCTTTCCTATCCCTCTCCATCTCATTTTTCCCCCCATCACGCCAATGACAAGTTTTAGTATTATGCCCTTGAGTATTACATCTACAACAATACGCCGAAAGGGTCTCATAAACAATCTCAATGTACAAACTAGATTGTTTATGATGAATTCCTCTCCAAAGCCCATGAAGAGGTTCATTTGTTGCATCCATTTCGACACACACTCTAGCCCCATCAGCCCGCGTAGCACATTTCATTGAGTTATTTCATCGCAAATACCTTCCAATTGGAGATGTAATATTTCTCATAAAGGACTCATGATAAAGATTCAGATGCAAGCCTGGAAGGACAACCCCAAATTGGGACCAAGGATGGCTCCCTATCTTCATTAAAGTCCCGATGCCAATGAAACCCTCGATAAGGCACCCCATCAATATCAATCGCTTCTCTAGAAAGAGCCTTAAAAAAATCTTCTTCATTAGATAGCCTAATAAACACATTCGGTGGCCTAGGCATAGAGGAAACAACTGTTACGAAACCAAGCCCGAATGACTTCGAATAAACGATCGAATGACATCCAACGTTGGACATTGTCACAAAAATTTCAAAACCAACGAAAACTTGAACGGTTCTACTGATCTATCAATCTCTTCCTTCAAAAAAAGAATACAAACTTCATCCTCAATCAACTTAGAAGATCGCAGTGGGACCACAACCTCCCAGAGGGATTAGGGAGACTGCCCGACCAGAGCTCAAAAAAGCAAAGCCACGTCAGCTTTTTTTATTCGTTGCAAAAATGTCCCACCCAATAATGTATTGAAGTAATCCTAGATATTTTTTATCTATTGACGACAAGAAAGAGCACCCTCCTCCTTGAGACATTATATACCTATTATTATAATTTATCTCAATATTAAGCATGGTTGTTTAGGGAGAAGGAAAGAAAAAAAAAAAAAAAAAAAAAAAAAAAAGACCTTCTTAAACACTCATTGAGCCACTCCCGACAAGACTTTCTTGTGGTCTGTCACTAGGAGAAGAGGACTAAGTTGTTGACATCGGAACCTGTACCATGACAATTAACTTCCATGACTGATCCATACGAGTAATAACACCATAAATTTTATAGTAGAAGTAATTTAATGCTCTTATTGTAAAACTTCAGACTTCCAACAAATATGTTTAGCTGTCAAGATTCAAAGACGGCCTGATTTTTTATATGCATGATGGCACGTAACGCACGTAAAAAGAATTAGCTAGGTTGGGACTAGCTAATACCATTTACCAAATAGTATATATAGCTTTACAATTCGATAACATCTATCCTATTTCTCATGAGGGATTTTAAAGATCAATTAAGTCCTCGTATCCCAACCCAACCTTCTTTAAAAAAACAAAATTAAAGACGCAACCTATTAATTATCATGATATTTCATGTTGCATTTAGGAGACCCAAGACTCCAAGAGAGAATTACAAGCTGCTAGCTAGCTAGCTGGTGACAATTGGGATTTCCTATAATCACCTATACATGATTCCAATTTCACTTGGTACTTAAACATTTATTAATGTGATTAAACTTATCACGACTTAATTATGATCTATTCAACACTCTTACAAGTCAGTCTGATGAGATATCCCCAATATTAACCATTAATTAATTTGTAATCATATATATTTTCTTGATTAATTTTCTTCATTGATCAATGCTATTTTAAATTTTAAATTTTTTAATCCCTAATTATTACACGGCCTGCTATAATATGATGCATTTAACTCATTTTACAAGTCAATCACTTAAAATATATATTACACGCCAATAAATTATTATGTACTAATTATATATTAAAGATAAAAGAAAATTAGGATCAAGCTGATCTAGGAACTCCTTTGACATTCATGCAGATTATACAATTCATTTTCTTTTATATATGGACTTAGAATTTGCTAGGTGCTCTAATTTGTGTAAAGCGCTTGATGTAACATCGATCTGATTCCCTATCACGACCGGCATGCAACGTTGCCTCAACAAAATATATTGCCACGGGCAGCTTTTTCGTCCCAATTACCGGCCCCTAGCTTCTTGATGTGCCTTGCACACACACATATATATAGTCATAGACGACTCTTTTTCATGGTCCGCGTCATCCAACGAGACCTGCAACAACCCGGCCTGCTTCCAGATCATGCAATAATAGTCCAACTCCAACTACGTACAATGCACACATGCATGCATATGGCAAGAGATCTATAACCATCCATGCACGCATGCATGCATGCCCTCTGCTCTGAAAATATATAGCAAATTAAGTACGTACTATTCTTCTTAATTACGTACGTATAAGAAGGTCATGAGATCATCATGTTAAAAGAGGTAGAAATATATATATTCTAGAGATTTTAAATTAATTCGAAGTTGCCAACCTTATAAATATTTAGGTCATGAAATCCCTTAGCATGGGATGTCCGGTTTTAATTTAATGTTTTTTTCCAAAAAATATTATGAAACCCGGAGTATGTATTGATTGTAAATGGATAAGATTGTCTAGGTCCCACGTGCATGATCGGATTGGATGAAAATTAGTTATTAGTTTATCTCGAAATCATGTTTTGTGGAATTGAAGCTGCTTTAATATCTATAAATATATATATATATATATATATATATATATATATTATGGTTTCCTCCTTGAAGTAACCCTTTCTTTAAGATATTCATTGACTTTAATTAATGGCCGCGACGTTAGTACGTCGCACGCATTGTGGAGGGTTTATTGCTTGATCATATTGATTTCTGCATTATATATAATTAAGTTGATTTCTTCACGAAAATCCGGTTCCCCTCTGCAGATCAATACGTACAAAGGCTTGTTATAAGAGCTAGCATAGAGCCTTACTCCTGAGGATCGATCTGCTTGCGAGGATATATAATACACACACACACACATATATAGTTAGCAATTTATTTATTTTGTGAAAAAACAAAACGTATTTACTTTGTGCATCTATCTTGTTAATTAGTCCATATATATATATCTAGAGACTAGATTGATGGTTTAATTTGCTGCTCTGATCTGTGCTGTCAAGTTTATGCTTGCAATGGCTTTCCATGCATGCTGCTAGTCTTCCAATTAGCCTTGCTGTTGATGTTCTCTGCTAGCCTTGCTAGCTGCTTATAATAATATAAGTGTTATGCATGGTTGGGATGCTGTTTGGGATGATCTGTCGCACTTGATGCTGATGCTGTCCAGCATGAGCCTGCATGCGTTGCTGTGGAGTTGTAATGATCTGCTTCATTTGTGTATGCATGGTAACCGGCTGATTTCTTTGATGCAACTCTGCTCAGTTTTCTTGAGTTCTGCTGCACGAGCATTTGATTTTTAGCTTGATATTCCTTGGGGAACGGCCTGTATGTGCATGGCAGTACTGGCTGGTATTCACGTTCCCAATCTAATGTATGGGTCTTTTAAATAATTCACTCAGCGCGTTGAGTGTAAACAAAATCTTAATCAGAGCACACCTGAACAAAAACTTTAATGTTATCCGCAAATTAAATAGGAAAATACTAGTGTAGCTCTCAAATGTGGGCGTCTACTTATTTATTTTATTTTTTTTAATAGTTAAGGAAGTGACTATTAATAAATTTATATTTTTTTTTAATAATTAAAATTATTTTAAAAATACTTAAAAGAAAGTGAAAGAAAACTATCTACACTGATGTGGATATTATTTGGTGCACCCCGGCAATTATACATGTGTGTGTGTGAATTCTGAACTTTCACACTCACATGATGATGACAACCCCACAAATACCAGTCCCCAAGGGCAACAACAAGGATATATGCTCAAAGACCAGAGAAATAAGTCCTACTGCATTCATGCGGCTCTGATCTTCTTTGAAGCTCCCACCCATACTGCCATAGGAGAGGCCCACATGATGAATTTTTACTGCTGAAACATCATGTATGATTCAGTCATCTTGACCATGTTTGTGACAAGATAGCTAATTAGTACGTAATTGACTTGTCCAACACAAAATGACCAGTAGAACATTTAATTTTCATCTTAAATTTTGTTATCATGATTTTTCCGGTACTTGATGTTACATATTTTAAAGATCTTTGTTATACATAAATTGGTGTGTACACTACTTATAAGTAGAATTTATTATAATTTTAAAAAAAATATATTAATATTTTTTAATATAATTGACATGAAAAATTTCTATATAGCGATGTGCTGAGTGTATAAAAAATAAGATTTTTAAATAGTTTCATAAGTTAAATGAAACCCAACATATATATATATCTACCTGTGCAACTTGAAATTATAAAATTCAAGATGAAAAGTAATCATGTTATAACTCTTCTCGGACAAAATTCATATATAAGCTTACGTGGATGCCAGGTCCTGATCATCTCCCTGATCTGTGATTTGCAAACGACCCCTTCCAACTTCCACAAAAGTATAGACCAGTTCATACCATCACGTACGAAACCGTCCAATACATACCATTTCTTTAACATCCCCTCCAAGTGGACCACTTTTTATTATATGTAATCTTTTTCTTGCATTAATTAATCAGTCCTACTACTCGATTGACTTTCTCTTCTTTTATATATATATATATATATATATATATATATATATATATCTTTATGTGTTAACTGTCAAGATTGAGCCAGCTAGCATGGATTCTTTGTCGGGCATCCCTGCCGCCGGCAGATCACCAAGAATTAGAGAGCTCCAAGGTCCTCGTCCCCCGCGTCTCAGAATAAACAAAGAATCCCACAAGATCAAGAAACATACCCCGGCGCAGCCACACTCTCAGCCTCGAAAGCCGGTCGTAATCTACTTGGACTCACCTAAGATAATTCACGTCAGCCCAGAAAACTTCAAAACTCTTGTTCAACGCCTGACCGGATTGCCATCATCATCCTCGTCTTCATCTTCTTCCACATCCAACGTTGATCAGTCTAGCAACCCTTTCAACCGCAACAACAATGGTACAATATCGTCGACGGCGGCTCTTGATCAAGGGAAGAAACAGCAAGAAGCTGGTGGCGTCGACGTGGGTGGCATGGCAGGGATATTTGGTGTTGATCGCGGGGTTGAGATGATGGGTTCTTTTCCGGGAATACTGTCACCAGTGCCAACTACACTTCCTCCAATTCCACCAAACTTTTTCTCCCCCCCATCTGTTCCGACCCATCTTAGTAATTTCCTTCCCGATTTAAGCCCTGTACTGCTTCATGGTGGCACGAACAATCACATGGAAGGTAGTTTCATGCCAATTTCTTCGAACTTAGTTTCAGTACCACCAATTACGTACCGGCCTAGTATAACTCCATCGATAAATTACTTATTCAACAATTCTTTGGGCATGGAAGGTAGTACTTTCATGCCTAGACCTTCAAGCTTTGTTTCACCTCCAATGACATACCCTAATAATTCATGTTACTCATTCAACAATTCTTTTGGCATGGAAGGCGGTTTCATGCAGCCTAGTCCTCCAAGCTTTGTTTCACCTCCAATGACATACCCTAGTACAACACCATCCATAGATCAGTATTCATTCAACAATTCTTTTGGCATGGAAGGAAGTTTCATGCAGCCTAGTCCTCCAAACTTTTTTTCGCCTCCAATATCGACATACCCTAGTACAACTCCATCCGTTTCACCTCCAGTATTGATATACCCTACAACTCCAATATCCATAGATGATGATGATGATATTGATGAGAACTTATTAAACAGTTTTTTTGGCAATTGATCATATTCGTTATTCTTCCCTGTTGCGCGCTACGGGAGATGAGACTGAGACTGAGATATTTTCTTAATTTTGTTTTGTATAGCTTCAATGGTGATCAAGAAGAAGATCATATATACACAGAAAGGGGTATTATTGTGGAGATCGATGCTACTTTGAATACTTCTTAATGGCATTAATTTTCTGTTTTCAAATTCAAGTTTTAATTTGGTGGGCCATACTTCTGGACTATTTGCCTCAAATCACGCCCTTTTCTCAATTGCTTTCATTTCTTGTTATGTCTCGTAATTAACTTGCAACATTAACATTTCTCAATGATCTCTATGATCTTTTTATGCTTTTTGTACAAATTTTACACTTGCCTCCAATTAGTTAATTGAGTTTGAGGCCTAGTTTGGATACTGAGAATAATACATTATTATTTTTTATTATTTTATTATTAATTTTTAAAATTATTCACTACTATTCAATATTTTATCATTACTTTTGCACTACTATTCACAGAATATCTAAAAATACCTCACTATCCAAACGTAACCTAAAACTACTTAATTAACGCATGCTTAATTTCCATCATCTTCTTCTCTTTTTACTGTCCCTCGATCCATCGTTAATTGGCCTTGTAGAAGCCAGGCATGCACGCATACATGCTTGATATTGCTTCCAAAAAGGTTTGTAATATACTCCTTAACTACTACGTACTAGGGCCCCGATCGACCATATCAAGAACGAAGAAACTCTAGAAGTCAAGACGTATTCAAGAAGCCGTCTGGGATTAAAATCATCAAAAGAATTGAATTAAATGTAAATGGTACAAGTATTTATACAAGAAAGAGAAAGACTATTTTAACCTTGCTAATGACCAAAGACTAAAATGCCCTAAAGAAAAAACTGTAAAACATAAAATACAATGTAAAACATTATTGTACACATGTAAAGAAATAATTTACAACCTAATAAATTAAAAAAGTATGACGTTTTCATTGCCATTAATTACATCATGGTATTTGGTCTTAAGAAACTGATGATCATGGTCAACGTGCCCATTGAAGAAAGCTAAATAATTAGACACCTTACAATTTTAGGATCAACTTGCAGAATGTGTGGTTGCAATTCTTTTATCAGTCCCATTCCAAACCATAATAAACCTTTCAAATATGATCATCAGCTTTGGAAAGCTACCCCGAGAAACTAGGTTTGATTTTTCCTAAAAACGTGTTAAGAATTTTGTAACTTCTAAGCCTCATTTAGCGGATTAGATTTCCTCAAGTAGACCGACCATGCGATCTATTATATATGATACCATGTCAAATTATATATCTAGATAGTGTCCAAATAATCATGAGTGCTCAGAATTTTCATGGTTGATTAATGAGCTTAATATTTTCAATGTTTTTTAAATGTTATAAAGGGAATAATGAAGAGTCCAATCAGCAAAGTCAAGATTATAACTAACTACAAAAAATATGTTTATTTGTCGCAAATAATCATTTTCATCGTAATTTTATTAAGAAAATTTCTACTCAACAGCTCTAGATACCACGTACAAACCCACTGAGGGAGAAAGAATAAAAAGATTAAAAATAAAAATAAGCACCTACATCAGCAGATGTGTGATCTAAGATTACTGAATAGAATAACTCTTTTATTAATATTAAAAGAAAAATGGTGCCCTCTTTTATTTATTTATTTATTTATTTATTTTTTGGATCATACGGTTGGCCATGGTCATGACTCAGTAGAAAACTCATTTCAAAGCCCTTCATTAGACAAAATAAGCTCAGTCCAACAGTAATAAATGTGAGGTGCCACATCTTACGTAATGAAATGAAAATATAGCGTATATTATTATTCTCTAAATTTAACCACATTTTTTAAAAAGAATGGACGAGAGTAATTGACAATACTTAATGAACAAGCATTAGTACTTAATGAAAGAACGCGATGATGTGACTGATCAATAGCAGCAAATTAGCTTCTATTTCATAAATAAAATTTTATATATTATATGTTTTATTACTAACGCGCGACTGATCATTTAATTATCGCTTCTACTCGATTTTTTAACGTCGTATGTGCATATATATGTTCATAACTCTTGTAATTATATTGATCTTGATGATCATTTCCTGGATCTAATAATGGAGGCCTACTTTCTTTGGTTCTGTCTGTCAGATCAACATGTTCATGAAGATTGCCAAACCCGCGTGCTTAAAATTAGCCGCCTAATAAACAATAAAGTTATTATAATTTGAGCTTAATTAATTAATTACATGGAAGCTCAACTTTAAGTTTTAGTTCAATATTAATCATCCATGCATACTCATGCACCTCAAATTAATTAAGTGCTTAAATATTGATCATCCTAATCTGCTTGCTTGGCTTTATAAGTTAATCATTTTCATGCAAACCAGCTTTGATCACTTTATCGAGTAATGTTACTCATCATCTCAATTCTCATCATCTTCTCGCATTAGATTAATAAAAATTATTTATTATATTTCACTTATAAATCTGTCATCTAATGTCAAATCATGAGATGATGATGAATAGATTTTTTTCATTCAACAATAGTTACGTACTTCCTTAACAATTAAGAAATAATAAATAAAAATTTATGAGTGGCCCACATTTGGTGTTCATATTATCATTTTTCATTTGTAAAACAACGTGCGCTGACCTTCTTCAGGTTGAATCGACAAAACCTTTTTACTTTCCCACTTCCTTTCCAAAACTTCAAGGATATATATGTATGAACACATCTATTTGGGGGTTGGAAAGTCAAGATATTCAGCATACATACATATATATATATATATATATATATATATATATATTATTCAAATATCACTTGTTTAATTGTTTTTTTTTTTTTTTTAACTCTTCTTTTGCCCAAAGCTACATGGGAGTGCATGGTTGGATTAAGAGAAGTTTAGGAAGGAAAAGCTAGCCCTACTAAAGATCAAATTGTAATTTTTTTTATTTTTAATTTAATTGGTACCTTATAAGTACTAGTCACTGAGAGCAACATTTGGGTTTTGGTAGGCATAACACAAACTTCGTCGTAAACCAGCTATCTGAGATAATTTCCTAGTCACGTTCCTTCTAGATGGATTAGATCATGGTCCACTTCTAATAGAAAAAGGTTGACACCATATTAAATACATTGAATGCTGTAGACCTCACGTAATATTTTTTGAGAAATACTTTTAACCATAAAATAAATCCACAAAGTAATGTAATTTATTAATGTGATATGTCAAATTGTAAAATTATTTTTATTATAAAGTGAATCTAACAGATCACATGAAATCATATCAACTTCTAAGTTTATTTTTGTATAATCTTCCGGACTAATTGAAGGCATAGGTCATAATTATACCATTGGCTTAGTTTGGGATGTTGTCAAAAGTGCAACATGTCTCATATTTTATAGATGATTTCTCTTTTTTTTCATTTACATGCACCCATGACTGGGGAAGTCTTTCCAGTCGCTGCTTTTTTTTATGCAGTCAAGTTCTGAACTTTCAAACTAGGCCTTTTAGAGCTCATTCACGATGGTTTGATCTTTTCTTGTAATATCCCAAACTCTATTAAAAATGTGTTTTTCTGAAAAAGATTCACCATCTAGTCCATGACCAATTGCTACCTTATCAAACACTGATCAGGAACCGGATGAGTTCTTGGAATCTTGACCACTGCTTCAATTCAATGGGTTTAAGACCACTTTTGCTTGAAATTTGTGTCAAACGATTGGCCGCTTTCTATTCACTGACCCTAAATGGGTTTCAACTTTTGCAACTCTTGATCATCCTGGAGCATACATTTATTAAAAAAATGTTATATATGAGTGATAATATTTTCATGGGCTTGACCTCACAATAACCAAAAACATTATACAGGACATAAAATCTACTTTCCATGACCATTTACCTAAATGTAAACAGAAAACAATGAATTTAATAACTCCATGATGATTAGTTCAAGAAATGAGTTCTGTCAAACATGATCGATCCCACCTCCATGTGTACACTTGACCAGCCAAAAGATCGACTCAAGGATTAGAGGGATACTCATGGATTTTTTTAAGCATACAAAGTTCCAATTCCTGCTCCATATTCATGGCTCTGTTCCCTGATTGACTTCTAATCTCAGCAGTGTCAGCCTAAATGACTAAAGTTTTCGGACCTCACCAAAATCACTAGTGATATCTACATTCTGAAGAGCAAAACCAAAACTTTTAACTTGAAACCATAACTACCATTGTTGTTTAACGAACTGGTATCGAAATCCACCGATCGCAGCTTAAGGCATTTGTATCGGTCTTCTCCACTTCAGAGACACCTGGGTTTTTTACCTGTGAAGCTTTTGCTTTTTTTGCCTGAACACACCCCACAGATAAAACTTCCCCTGAAATCCTGCAAATCGATCATTTTTTCTTCTTTAAAAAACAAAGAGTTTTACTTCATGCAAAAAAAGATATTAAAATGAAGTTCTCTAAAACAAAATCAGGATTGCTTTGTGGAAATTTAAGACAATTGGGCTCACTCCAATACTGCACAGGCAGTTTCTTCGAAGGGAAAACCAAAAGTTCTGCATTTTTAACCAAAGATCTCAATGCAAGGTCTTGACCAATCATCAATTTTACCAGCCTCTCACAAGCAATTTCATCACTGCAAAAGTATTAACATTTAGAGGAATCCAATCACAATAATGAGAGGAAGAAATAAACATCACCTTTCATTGTCTGGAAAGAAATAAAGAGCAATACTCTGATCAGTTGGGCCCCACTTCTCAAAACCTTTTGGCCACACTTGAGACCTAAGAAGCAACTCGGCATAAAGCAACTCCGGTATCAATTTTGTCTCCTCACAGACTTTAGAACATGCTAAGCTAGACAAATGGGCTACAATGCTAAGAGGGTCAAAACTATTGTTGCAGATGCATAAACTACCCCTGTCGACAAAAACAGAGCACAACTTTACAAGTTGCCTCAGATGTGAAAGTATTACTTAAGAGAAGGTCAACGAAAAGAGACTACCTCCATATAGGATCAACGATAGGCTGTGAAGGGACATGGCGTTCTAAGACATTGGAAGTAGCTATTTGAGAGGTTTTAAGAGATTCAATCTCCTCATCAAGACTGGTCCCATCTTTCAGATCCAGTCGAAACTCTTGTCCAAGCTTCAGATCTTTCTCACAATTCTTACCACCATGTGTCTTCATGCATTGAAGAGAAGAGCTAACATCTTCAGCACCTTCATCCAAATTGGCTCCATCTTTCAGATGGAGTCCTGATTCTTGTCCAAGCTTCCGACCTTCTTCACATTTCTCACCACAATGGATGTCACGGAGTTTAGGATACCCCTGTCCAAGCTTCTGACCTTTTTTGCAGATCTCACCACAATGTGTCTCATTCAGTTGAAGGGAAGGAATACTATCACATATTCTCACATCCGTTTCAACCACAGAGACACCGATGTCCCTTCTCTTCTTCTTCTTCTTCTTCTTCTTCTTCTTTTCAAATTTCTCATTATCCTTCAATCCTTGGATGTTGTTATTATTCTTATTTAACCCTATTCTAGATTGGACTGCTTGCTTATTTTCTGAATCAACAGAATGTCTTACTCTAGGAGGGAAAGGGCTAGGTAAGTTGATAGTATATAGCTTTCCAACCTTTGGTTCACAATCGTCACAAAACCAAGTAACATATTCATCAAAAGTTGCTGGCAGTACATCCAAGCAATAGCTGGGGAAACCCAAAAGAAAACTTAGTCGAAAAATAGCCCTTAACTAATAGAAAAAATACAACCACATGAAATCCGTTCTCTTGAATATAAAGCTTCACCCATTTTAAGTTGTTTTTTTTTTTAATGTAGTCATAGCATTTAAAATAAGCCAAATGATTTTTTTTTATGAGTAATAAGAAACAAGTCCAATCAAAACAGGAATCCACGGAGCAATACAACTTCACTCTTTGTGATGCTATTTATATTTCCTATGTGTTCAAACAACTAATACAGCAGCAGTGGAGCACTTATTTCATATTCTACAAAGCATCCAAACGAACAGAATCAGAAATACTGTCTATTACTGTCATACGTGTATGCAGACACCCTCTAGAGCATAAACACACACGCACACATATTGCAAATGACGCATACCAACACCCACCACAAAAAACGCAACAAGTCATACCGATGCTCAGCAGAAACCTGGCATTTTGCACAGTAGATTAAAGCCACAGAGAAGCCTCTGTCACCACATTTCTGACAAATAGTCACCTACAGCAAAAAAAAGTAACAGTTATTGGAGCATTGCCATCTTATATCTACGTATAACTATTATACATCTACAGATAAGTAACACAACTTTTCATCTCTCTCTTTACCCATACATATTGCAAGTGCGTGCGTGTGTGTGTGAGGCCCCAAAGCCCACACCAAAGACATGCATTATTACAACCCATCCTAACTATATTCCTTCAATGATAGCAGTCACAGCTGGAAAACTTCAAAAAAGTTTATGTAAACAAAAAATAACACCAATACAAATATGTATACAAGGAATGTGTGAACTTGAAACATAAAGTAAAGAGATTGTTGCTAAACCAGGATGGGGAATGGCGTTAGGGAATAAATGGTGACTGTTACATGATCCTTTTACATAAGGAACAAGTGAACATACGACAAAAATTCAATTTGGTATATCACGTAAACAAAACCAATTATAATACTAAGTAAAGGACGTGGTACATGGGAACTATAGACTTAGGGCAAAGGAATGATGATAAATAAGCTATTGCAGACCTCACAGAGAGCAGCATTTGAGCCGAATGTTTAGAAACAATGATTATTTCATTGTATCCAAACCTCCTCTTTTAACTATGATTAAGAGAGACAAACAACTGACAAATAAGGGTTAAGTCACTCATGAGACAGCCTGAACACACAAGTGAACTTGATGTAAATATGTCTAAGACCAGATGAAAAAACAAATTAGGCACACCAGTAACCAGTGGCTAATGTACAATGGTTCCGTCAAAGGAGCAGTGAGACTTATACAAGGAACAAGGCATGGATAGAAATCACAAAAAGACATGAGTTCTTCTACTTCGAAGCTGGTGTGCAAAAGCATACCCTCCATTTTATTGACATGGCTAGACTTGATTTGTAAGAGATTTTAATTTTAGGTTTTTCTACCAAATCAAGTCTTACCATGTCAATAAAATGGAAGATGTGCTTTGCACACCAGCTTCCAAGCAGAATTTTTCAAAAGACATACATGGTAATCAAAAGACGTACTAAAACCATGTGTGGACAAGGTAATGAAAAGGACATGCGCATAAAACAAACATAACCTATGTCCTCTAGTGAAGACTCCATATCCTTTTTCCAAACTTCCAAGTCATACAAAGAGCCACGGTTTACCTCTGTTCCAGCATACGTGTTCTAATTCTGTGCTTCCCTCACATTGATACAAAGAAACCTACACGTACAACCGAGATATATAATTTTCTTTGAATGCAAAGCCGGGCCCCCTCGTATTGGAACAACTCAAAACCACAAAATCCTAACAAACTATTAATCCAATTACAAAGCTTGTATTGAATTGATAAGTACTTAGGGTACTAATTCTTCTCTTTCCCGTCTCTCTAAGGAAGAGGTGGAGCAAAAAGTCTTGGCTTACTCTCTGTGAGGGTAGGAGTGATAAGTCAATAGGGTGCTAGGACGAGGGTTAATGGAGGGACTAGAGGAAGTATTGGATCAGTTTCATTTGTCTGAAGAGGAAAACTCTTCGATTGATCTCAATGAAGGCTTATCAGAGGAAGTATTACGTAAGGGAGAAAGGAGTCTAGTGGGGAAGATTTGTGCCGATCGAAACCATTGGGCAGGAAGTTCTCCGAACAACAATGGCAAAAGTATGGAAATTGAGCAAATCAGCGTCCTTCAAAGAAATCAAGCGCAATTTATTCATTATTACGTTCGTGACCATAGTAGACAAGGAGAGAGTCATGGAGGGCAGACCATGGCTGTTCAATAGTTACTTATTGGTGCTAAAACCGTTTGATGGGTTCTCCCAACCTCGTCTGTTGAATTTCACAATAGAAGTATTTTGGGTTCAATTTCATAACCTTCCTCTGGTTTGTATCAATAGTGACAGCGGGATTCTCATTGGAAAATCCGTAGGAAATGTACTGGAAGTTGATGTGCAGGAGGATGGGGAAATTCCTAAGAGTGAAAATTGAAATTGATCTGACAAAAGCCCTGGCTAGAGGAAGAACTGTGAATTTGCAAGGGAAGAGGAGTTGGGTCCCAGTGAAATACAAAAAACTCCCTCGAATGTGCTTCAATTGTGGTTGTGTAATACACCAAGCTCAGGGATGCAAAAAAATTGGTAAACAAAAATGAGCAGAGGGCCAGAACAACAGTTTGGTCTACAGTTGAGAGCCGAACTGATTAGGAAGAAGGCTTTCTTAAGATCGAAGGAGCCGGAAGAAGGTGATCAAACTGATACAGCCCATTGGAGGGGGTGGAACAAAAGGGGAGCAACCCAAAAACCAGGCCAGGCACGGCAGTGGTTGATGACTCAATCAGTGGACCCGTTTTAGGGAAGAGCAAGATTGAAGGCTTTCCCCAAGGGAAATCAATTGGTGGAAAGGAAAGAATTGACCACAAGGAATCAGTGGACGAATCTGTAGATTCTGATGCAGGTGTGGCACTTATGGAAGGTCCCGAAAAGATATTCTCGGGGACGAAATTGAGGGAATCTGTGATTTTTCGAGATAATATAGGCAGGAGTGAAGGAGGAGGTGATGGAAGTGGGGGTCAAACAGAATCCAGTTTCCTAACAGCAGAGCCTGGTCTGCCAACTAGGCCCATCCTGGAAAGCAATACGAAGGAAGCGGAAAGATGAAAGACCAGTTGGAAAAGGAGAGCCAGAAACAAAGGTAACTCCTCTGAACCTGTTCTATGTAGTCTATCCAAAAAATCACAATGCTTGTAAATCTCACAACTCAAGCTATCAAATTCAAACCCTAGTTTGTATACAAACCCAGAAATTAATCATAAATATCATTCATTTCCACCAAACCCATTTCAGACATAGCAAATATATCCCCAACAACTTCACAAAAAGTTGTATTTTTACAAAGGAAAAAAACTAACATTCAAAAAAGGAAAAAAAAAAATTAACATTCAGTAACTGAAAACAAGCGAAAAGATTTCAATTTTAGAAGTGAAAAATGCAAACCATTGTGGAGAGAGTTTCAATGTTCCAACCCGTAATGCTGTCAACACTTTCTACGAGAGTGAAAAATATATGGGAATGGCATTAACCCTAAAAGAGAGATATAGAGCAGTGAGCTTAGGATTGTTTCGACTTGAGAGGCGTGCGGTGCATGCGAGCGAGATTGCTAATAAGTGGTGCGCCGTATGCGCGACCAAATTATACGGTCAGCATGCAACCGACAACTTTATGTATGAAAAGAAAACTTGAGAAAAGTGATGGAGTCCACGCACCACCTACACGAACAAGCCCACGTGGGCTTGTTTGCCAACAAAGTCAACAAATTAAACCGATTTTCCGCAAATTTTCGTGCGTTCAACTTCACACGTTTCTATTCTCATCTCACCAAGAGCCTCAAACACACCAAGCAGTAGAGAAGTACAGGGAGCTAGGGAGAGCCTTAAAGAGACCAAAAAAAAAAAAAAAAAAGGAAGAAAGGAGTTGAGTTCAGTATAGTAGAGTGTCATCTTCTTTTTTTGTAATATTTTTTTGTATTTCACTATTTATTAATGAAACTCTTTCCTATAGACATAGACAGTTGCCGAACAACATTAAATTTTTGGTGTTACTGTGTGCGTGGGTGTGTTTATTTATTCTGCTATGCGATTTTCCCAACAAGTGATATCAGAGCGATTGTTGGGATGAGTTTTTGCAGAAAACTCGTTTTTAGTGCATTGCTTAGTTTGTAAATTTGAGCATATCACTGTGTTCTTCTTATTGAGACAAAAAAAAAAGTGAAAACTAGAGGCAGAACGGACATTGCACGTGCCCCCACGCACTCCACGCGATCCAGAGAGGCTTTGGCGCATGACACCCATGCGCACTAGGCCCTAGAAGGCACGTGAACCACACGTGCCTACGCGTTGTCATGCACTGCACCCGCAATAGAGTTCTTGTTTTTGGTTCTTTTGCTCATCCTTGTGCTATTTGAGACTGATTTTGTAAGAAAGAACACTCTTTTCTAACATCAGGCATTCCGGACACAACGGTGTTGTCCGTTTTGCAAGGTTCAACCTCGAAGATCCTATACTTGCATTTTGAACTTAGAATCAGTCTAAGTCCTTGAAGGATTCAGCATCAGGCACCATGATAAAGTTGACTATCTCAAACTACAGTGTTTGGAGACCTCGGATGGAGGATCTCTTAAACTGTAAAAATCTGTCTGACTCCTTGGAAAATGAAAGGAAGAAGCCAGATCAAGTCACAGATCAAGTGTGGAAAAAGATGCACAAGAAGACTATCGGTCAGATCAGGCAATGGATCGACCATAGTATCATTCACCACGTGGCCTAAGAAACAGATGTATATGACCTCTGAAAGAAGTTGGAGGATGTGTATCAAGCTAAGACTGTTCGAAACAAGGCCTACTTGATGAGACTGTTTGTTAACTTGAAGTTGAAGAGTGACACCTCTGTTGTCGAGCACACTAGCGAATTTCAAAACCTAGTTAACCAGCTCAGGTCCATCAAGTTGAATCTTGGTGATGAAGAACAAGTTCTGCTACTTCTCAGTTCATTACCAGACAGTTAGGAGACACTGGTGGTCTCCCTAAGTAACTATACTCCAGATGAGAAACTTACCATGACAATGATTAAAGATGCCCTGTTCAATGAAGAGGCCAGACAAAAAGAAACAGGCATGAATCACTTTCATGTCCTCGTCACCGAGAGTAAAGAGAGACCTCAAGGTAATGACAGAGGGTGAAGTGGAAGAAGAAACAGAAGGAATTCTCAACCACGTGGAAGGTCCAGCAATAGCAGAAACCACAGATGGGTAACGTGAAGTGTTACCATTGTGGCAAAGAATGCCACATGAGGAGAAACTGCCGCAAGTTTATAAGGTAGCAAGGTCAAAGTAGTAAGCTGAGGAAAGAGGATGGTGAAACTCTTGTCCCTCTTTCGGGAGATATAGCAGTACTCTCCACCAATGACAAGACGTGTCTGCACATTGCAAGTCACGATGTTGAGTGGGTGGTAGATGATGTGCTTAATTTCTATACAAGTTTTGTTATACTTTTACTCTTAATTTTATGCTAGTTTATGTTTAATTTTCTTATTTATTAGAATTTTTCTTTATTTTGTGTATTTTTGTTTAGGAATAAATAAATTGAAAGAGTTAGGAAAATTAATGAGACATCCAGAGAATAGGAAACATTCCTTTCTCAAAATTCTTGAAATACCCTTTGGTCTTTGGAACATAACTTTTGCTAGGGAACTCCAATAAGGTCAATCTCAGTGTCTACAGAAAGCCAGGAGAAAACTCTACAACTTTCATGCTAAAGCCTTGGCCAAAAACGAATATCTTCAAGGAGGAAATGGTGCATCAAGTTGGAAGTCGAAAATCTACAGAATTGGAGTTCGTCAACAATTGAGATTCTCGATCTACATGTTGTTTCTTTTTAACTCTTTCATCTTCTCTTTATATAATTTCATTATGAATTCCAGAATTATTATGGTTTGTTTTGATTCTATTATGAACTAATTTCTATTGCTAAGGTTATGATGTAGCCTTTCCATGACAATCCTGAATCTTATTTCTATGTGATCACAATTTTATCATTCCTTTTGAGTATACATCATTGAGTTTAATACTTTAATTATCTAGCCAATAATTGAGTATTTTTTGTACATGTTAATTCGAGAGATAATGCATGTAGTTTAGCTTCATATGTTGTATGTCATGAATTGAACAAAAGACAAGAATGTGCCAACATGATTTCTGCGACTTTTATGTGAAATATTATTAATTTTCATGTGCCCAAATGCTTTTAAATTCACATAGTCATATAGTGGGTTATCGTATGTTGGGTAATTCTAATTCTACTCTAGAGAGTGTCTTAGATAAGTTAGAATATTTCGCCGTCAAAAAGAATTATAATTGATTGAATGTATGGTTAGGATTTGGAATTTGATTGGTTAGGTGAGTCGGATGCCGTAGTATTTTTCTTCTTGAGTGAAATCTTCTTCTTTTCAAGTGTTTGGTCAATTATTCATTTGTTGATTTAATTTCAATTATTTTTGTTCAAATTCAAAATCCACCACTTTTCTTGATTTTTAAATAATTTAGAATTAGACAATTTCAATAGTTAATAAGTAAATAGTCCTCATGGGTTCGACATTCTTCTTTATCACTATATTACTTATTACGATTTCGTGCACTTGCAAAAATTCACAACAAGTTTTTGGCGCCATTGCAGATGACTATTTATTTTCTATTACTTTTGAGACCAAACTAATTCTGGGTTAATTTGAATTTTTTTTTATCTTAGTATTAGTTGTTAATTTTGTTTTTACTTTTCTTTTCGGGTTTCTCGAGTTGTACACGAGACATACTCGAAACTTGGATTTAGTACCTTTTGACCCTAAAATTAAACGCACCCTTCATCGTTTGAACAAGGAGAAGGAGGAGGATTCCATAACCAAAAACGAAATAATGGAAGATCAACTTGGAAACAGGACTTTGGGAGATTATGTTGTCCCCTTGGTCACCAGAGCTACTTCTAACATTAGATGGCTTACCATTCAAGCCAATAACTTTGAGATAAAGGTAACTATTCTTCAAATGGTGGATTTAACGATGTTGTTCAGTGGCATGCCACATGATGATCCAAATGCTCACATAGTTAATTTTCTGGAGTTATGTGATACTTTTAAACATAACGAAGTTTCTGATGATATTATTAGATTGAGACTCTTTCCATTCTCCCTCCAAGACAAGGCAAATGTATGGTTAAACTCACTTCCACCGTTAACAATAACTACATGGGACGATTTCACTAAAAAGTTTCTAGCAAAGTTCTTTCCCCCAGCCAAAATAGTGAAGATGCGAAATGATATCACCAATTTTGTCCAATTTGATATGGAGTTGCTTTATGAAGATTGAGAGAGGTATAAATAATTGCTTAGAAAGTACCCACATCATGGACTTCCTGTTTGGATTCAAGTGCAAACATTCTACAATGGTTTGCAACCTACAACACGTATAATGATTGATGTGGCAGCCGGAGAGACTTTGATGAAGAAATCACCAGAAGATGCATAAGAATTGGTGGAGGAGATGGCAACTAACAATTACTGATGGCTAGTGGATCGAGTGACACCAAAAAGAACCTAGGGAGTTCACAAAATTGATTCTTTTCCTACTTTAGCTGCTCAAGGTGTAACTCTATCTAAGAAATTAGACAATATCAATGTGAGTTCCATCCAATCTACTAATTCAATTTGTGAATTTTGTTCAGGAAATCATACGGGAGTATATTGTCATGTGGGAAACCCATTTGCCAGCAATAGTTCGAAGCAAGCAAATTTTGTATCGAATTACCACCGACAAAACAATCATTATTCCAACACTTACATGGATGGCGAAAATACCTAAATTTCTCATTGTGCAACTCCCAAAATGTTGCCAAGCCTCCACCAAGTTTTTTAAATCAACAACAAGAGAAGAAGTCAAATATGGAGGAGGTAATGGCAAGATTTATGGCCAAGGTGGATGTTAGATTTCAATATCATGACATTGCTCTAAAGGACAATGAGAACACTATGTGAAGCATTGAAATGACAATTGGTCAATTGACAAAATTAATGTCTGAAAGGCCTCAAGGATCACTTCCAAGCACCATGGAAAACAACCCGAAAGAAGAAGTGAATGCCATTACTTTAAGAAGTGGAATGGAGCTTAAGTTACAAGAGAGAGAGAGAAAAAATTCAGAAAAGACGAGCTGACTATGAGAGTCGAAGTGCCCACATCCAAGGCTGCTGTGCCCACCCCTGTTTTGAGCCCAACAGTGAAAAACTCAGAAAATCCTCCCGAGTCTTCTTCTCTTACTTCTCCTTATGTTTCTCCTACACCTTTTCCTCAAAGACTTCAAAAAGAAAATAAGCTAGATAAACAATTTTCTAAATTCCTTGATTTTTTTAAAAGTTACATATTAACATTCCTTTTGCAGATGCTTTGGAACAAATGACTAGCTCTGTGAAGTTCATGAAAGAGATTTAATCAAACAAGAGGAAATTAGGAGAGTATGAGACCGTGAAGTTGACTGAAGAGTGCACGGCGATTTTGCAAAATAAGTTGCCACCAAATCTTAAAGATTTAGGGAGTTTTATTATTCCTTACACCATTGGAAACTCTTATTTTGAAAAAGTTTTGTGTGGTTTAGGTGCTAGGATGTCCTTTTCTATTTCAGACAATTGGGGATAAGAGAGGTCAAGGTCACCACCATTTCACTTCAATTAACGGACTGATCCATTAAACGACCAAGAGGCATGGTAGAGGATGTTCTTGTTAAAGTTGACAAGTTTATTTTTCCTGAAGATTTTATTGTTTTAAAATGGAGGAAGATCGAGAAACCCCACTTATTCTTGGTCAACCATTCTTAGTCACGGGAAGAACTCTCATAAATGTGCAACAAGGAAAACTAATACCATGGGTGCAAGATGAACAAGTTACATTCAATGTGTTTGAAGCAATGAAATATCTGTCAACAACTGATACATGCTTCAATGTAGATGTGATTGATGAACTTGTGGTAGAAAGTTTAGAAGAGAGTTATCCAAGGAACCACTTGAGGCATATCTTGTTCAATTTGGCACTTTCGATTCCTAGAATTCCAAGATAAGTAATTGGAAGCATCTCCACCTTACTTGCCTAAAAAGAAGTCAAAAAACATAACATTTGGCGAAAGCACTACTCCACAAAAGGCATCCATTATTGAGGCCCCTTCTTTAGAACTCAAACATCTTCCTTATCATCTTAAATATGCTTATTTACATGATTCTTCTTTACCTGTAATAATTTCTTCATCTTTGATAAGTCTTGAAGAAGAGAAGTTACTTCAAGTTTTGACAGCTCACAAGCAAACTTTGGAATAGACTATAGCCAACATTAAGGGAATAAGTCATTCACTTTGCATGCATAAGATTTTAATGGAAGAGAATTATAAGCCTACGGTGCAACCACAAAGGAGACTTAATCCGAACTTGCAAGAAGTTGTAAAAAATGAAGTTCTCAAATTGTTGGATGCCAGAATTATTTACCCTATTTCTGATAGCTCATGGGTAAGTCCGGTGCAAGTAGTACCCAAGGAAGGAGGAGTGACGATGGTGGAGAATGAAAATAATGAACTCATCCCAACAAGAACGGTCACATGTTGGAGAGTGTGCATAGACTACCGCAAGCTCAATGATGCCACACGAAAATATCATTTTCCACTCTCTTTCATTGATCAAATGTTGGAACAACTTGCTAGTCATGCTTATTATTGTTTCCTAGAGGGATACTCGAGATACAATCAAATCCAAATTTCTAGTGTGGCTGCTGGGATTGGTCGATGATTCAAAACATGAGATGTCAAACTAAAGACTATAACCAAGCGCTTTTTGGTAGGCAACCCAAATTTCTTTCCATTATTTTATTTTTATTTTCTGATTATTTCACTTTTATTTTCTTTTTCATGCTCTCACTTTACAAATTGTTATTTTTTGTCTGCTAAAAGAAAAACAGGGCAGCTTCCCACCACTGCGCTAGAAGATCTTGCCACAACACTCCTTTGAAACACGCCCAGGCGCACGCACCCGAGAGTCGATGCCGTAGCGCCCAAATGACTGCCTCCAATGTTATTCCCTACTCTAGACTTATCATAGCACTTCTGTAACACTTCTCCAGACCTACCATTGCATTCATGCAACTTTTTCAGGGAAGTTTACTTTTATCCTTTCAATTTTTCATCTTTTTTTTATTCTTCACATTGAGGAAAATGTGTTCTTTAAGTTTGGGGTAGGGGTCCTTTATTTTGGAGTATCTATTTATTTTCACAAAAAAAAAATTACATATATATTTAAAATTTTTGAAAATCACAAAAATATTTTCTTTTCCTTTTGTTTTGTTTTTGGGTTGATGATCACTATTATGATATTACCTGATTGAAATTGAGTTGGATTTTTGGAAGATACTAAATTTGTCTTGTTTTGTGCTTAATTCGAGTGTTAGCTTAATTTATTTAAATTCCTTTGAACACTTTTGCACAATACTATGATCAATAAGTTGCTTTGTTGGCTTAAAATATATTTATGTGAATTAGATATTTTCTAAGATCTCACTGAACTCTAGAACTGATTTGATAAATCTCTCGAGGTGAAATCCTAGGTTGCACACTACTAGATAAATGAACTAGGCCATCTTTGGAACGTTTGAGTTTTTCTAACTTACCCTAATTATCTATCTCTAGTCACCCCTTTAAGCCTTAAACACATTGGTTATTTTTCTTTCATTAACCCACATTAACCACACATTTTAACCCATAAACACTCATCCTACCTTTTCAAGAAAATTTATTATTTGTTTAGTCATTGGAGAAGAAAAAAAGTTTGTTAAAGAGTTAAAAGAGCAAGAGCAAGTTTTGTTATTATATTAAAAAAAGAAAAAAAATACAAATAATACAACCAAATTACAAAAAAATAAGTTTAGGAGTTGTGGAATTGAAAAAGAAAAAAAAAGGAAAAAAAAATAGATGAACAAATTGCTCATAAGTTGCTCTAGGAAGTAAATGTAGTTTTTCTTTTCTTTTCTTTTCTCTCTTCATTGGTGAAGCTTGTATGGAATTTTCTTGTTTTGAATTTCATACCAATTTTTTCTTTTGTCATTATCCTAAGCCGAACATTGCAAGCTTTTATTAAAACCTTTTGATCTTTGGTGGTGCGTTTGTACTACATTAGTAGAAAGTTGATTTAAAAATTTCGAGAAGTTCATTCTCGTAGAGATCAATCATAAATAAATCGAGTTTGGATAAATTGGTCCAAGTTAATAGAGTAGCAAGTTGAGATTGGTTACTCACGCACACAATCAAAGGTTTTCTTGTAAACCTAAGCAAGCTCTTGAATTATTCTAAAAACTTGTTAAATGTTTAGACTTTTACTTGAATCAATTTTTTTATGCAATCCATGAGGCAATCATTGTGAGAAATCAACTTATTCTATTTGTCTAATTTTTATTTTCTCTTTTCTTTTTGCTCGACTAGCAAATTTTAACTTTAGAGTTGTTTGATGTGCGTAATTTCTATACAAGTTTTGTCATATTTTTGCTCTTAATTTTATGTTAGTTTGTGTTTAATTTTCTTATTTATTAGAGTTTTTTTTCATTTTATTTTATTTTTTATTTTTTTTAGGAATAAATAAATTGAATATATCATGAAAATTGAATGAGTCATTAAGAGAATAAGAAATGCTCCTTTCTCGAAATTCTTGAAATACCCTTCGATCTTTGGAGTATAACTTTTTCTAAAGAACTCCAATAAGGGTAATCTCCGTGTCTGCGGAAAGTCAGGAGAAAACTCTACAATTTTCGTATTAAATCCTTGGCCGAAAACGAACAGCTGCAAGGAGGACACATTTGCAGTATGTTATACAAGACTCATGCGAAAATCAGTTCTAATAGCCTTAATGCAGTGGAAGACGAGACATCACCGAATCTGTGGCATAAAAGACTCGGACACATGGATGAGAAAGGATTGGATACACTTACGAAGAAAGAACTCATCAAAGTTGCCAAAGAGACAACGTTAAATCTTTGTGAGTACTTTTTTTTTTTTTTTTGCAAACAACACAGAGTCTCATTTAATTCCTCTACGAATAGAAGATCCGAGTTGTTTAGTCGGGTACACTCTAATGTATATGGTCCCATAGAAGAATAGTTATTAGAAGGTAACAGTTATTTCGTGACATTCATTGATGGTGTTTTACGAAAGGTTTGGATATATGTTATGAAAACAAAGGATCAAGTCTGTTGGATTATAGGATTCAACGATCTCCCTTAGGGACTCATTAGACTTATTGGAGTCTATCGGTGCTTAATGGCCTAACCCACCGGTGCACCTTGTGTGCACTGCGAAGCCCCTCATGCCCGCTCGCAGCACGTATAGATGTAGGGTTCTGTGCTGTCAAAGTGTATAAGGAAATAAAGTTGCACCTCTACTAACATCAATTACTTTTCGTCTAGTGGTAAACGCTTGATCCTAACAAGTGGTATCAGAGCGAGGTTGCGAGTTTGAGTCTCTAGGGTGTCGTTGGGGGGAGATTGTTGGATTATGGGATTCAGCAATCTCACTTAGGGACTCACTAGACTTATAAGAGTCTATCGGTGCTTGACAGCCCAACCCACCGGTGCACCTTGTGTGCACTGCGAAGCCTCTCATGCTCGCCCTCAGCATGTATAGATGTGGGGCTCTGCACTACCAAAGTGTATAAGGAAATAAAGATGCTTCTCTACCAACAACAATTATTTTTGGCCTAGTGGTAAGCTCTTGATCCTAACAAGGTCTTCGAGCACTTCAAGAGTTTCCACTCCCTAGTGGAAAGAGAGACAGGAAAGAAGTTGAAGTGCATGTGCACAGACAATGGAGGAGAGTATATTTCCAAAACGTTTGCTGCATATTGCACTGATCGCAATATTCGACATGAGAAGATAGTCCCACATACCCCACAGCACAATGGTGTAGCCGAAAGAATGAATCGGACCATCATGGAAAGAAAAAGATGTTCAGTATGGCCAAGTTACCAAAGTCATTTTGGGATGAAGTTGTTCATGTTGTCTGTTACTTGATCAACAGATCACCTTTAGCACTACTAGAATTTAAAATTTCTGAGAAGGTCTGGTCTGGAAGAGATGTCTCTTACTCTCACATGAGAGTGTTTAGGTGCAGAGCTTTTGCGCATGTATCCAAGGAGCTAAGACAGAAGCTCGATGTCAAGTCAACTCCATGTATCTTTGTTAGATAGAGAGATGAAGAGTTCGAATACAAGTTATGGGATCCAGTGACAAAGAGAATTTCTAGAAGTAGGGACGTTGTGTTCCATAAAAACCAGCACATAGGAACTAAAGCTTCCTTAACGTCAAGAGAATTTAGTTCCTATACTCTAGATCCTGCACCATTACAGTTTATCACAAATAATAAGAATATGCAGGATTGAGATCCAGAAGCAGAATAAGAAGCTTAGGGTGTCGAGCAGGGAGAGCAAGAACTCTCTCCACCAGAAACTGGTGTACCACCACAAGATTAGATGGTGAGAAACCTCCTTTGGTTGATGAAGCTAAATCAAGAAGATCAACAAAAAGCCGCCTATTGATTCCGTTGAGGAGATATCCGAAATTGGACTATATTCTACTTACTGATAGGGGGAACCAGAGAGCTTCCAGGAAGTTTAAACTCATGCTGATAGAAGCTTATTGGTGCAGGCCATGCAAGAAGAGATGAGTTCTTTGCAGAAAAATCATACCAATGAGTTAGTGAAACTTCCTGAAGGAAAGAAAGCCCTAAAGAATAAATAGGTGTTCAAGTTGAAGAAAGATGGCCAATGAAAGTTGAAGAAGCACAAGGCCAGATTGGTTGTCTAAGGATTCCAGCAAAAGAAATGAATCGACTTTGACGAGATATTTTCACCGGTAGTGAAGATGATGTCAATTCGAGTCACACTAGAATTGGTAGCTAGCTTGAATTTGAAACTCAAACAAATGGATGTAAAGACAATCTTTCTCTATAGAAATTTGGAGGAGGAAATTTATATGAAGTAGCCAAAAGAGTTTGAAGCTACATGGAAATATCACCTAGTATGGAAGAGTCTCTACGGCCTCAAGCAAGCGCCGAGGTAATGGTACAAGAAGTTCGACTCATTCATAGTGAGTCATGGTTACAAAAGACTTGTTGCAGATCAGTGTGTCTATGTTTGAAGATTCCAGAATGACAAATTTGTCGTACTTCTTCTTTATGTTGATGATATGTTAATCATAGGTGAGGATAGGTCCATGATTAACAAACTAAAGAAGAAACTATCCAAGTCCTTTGACATGAAGTACTTAGGCCCTGCGTAGCAAATTTTGGGTATAAAGATTGTTCATGATAAGAAAGCTAAAAGGTTGCGGCTATCACAACAAAAATATGTTGAACAGGTAATCAGACGTTTCAACATGAGAGATGCTAAGCAAGTCAATACTCCACTAGCTAACCGCTTTAAGTTGAGCAAGAGCTCGTGTTCCTCTTCAAAGAAAGATATTGAAGAGATGAAAGTAGTTCCCTACTTTTTAGCAATAGGAAGCCTGACGTACGCAATGGTTTGTACTAGACCAGATATTGCTCATGTTGTAGGCATGGTGAGCAGATTCCTTTCAAATTCAAGAAATGATCATTGGGAAGTAGTCAAGTGGATTCTTAGGTACTTGAAAGGTACGTCGAAAATGCGCTTATGTGAGAAATCTAAACCAGTTTTGGAAGGCTATACTGATTCAGATATGGCAGGAGATCTGAATAGTAGGAAATCTATTTCGATATTTCTCTTCACCTTTATAGGAGGAGCTGTCTCTTGGCAGTCCAAATTGCAGAAGTGTGTTGCTTTATCTACAACATAGGCAGAGTACATTGCCGCAGTAGAAGTTGGAAAATAGATGTTATGGATGAAGCATTTTCTCCAAGAACTGGGGGTTAGTAAAAAAGACTACAAGGTACATTGTGACAATCAAAGTGCTCTAGACTTGAGCAAGAATATTCAATGTACCATTCTCGCACCAAGCTGTAACGCTCCGGTCCCGTAGGTCTGAAGAGTTAGCTCATAATGCTTAATATCCTCTCAAATAGCACAATTATATATAATCCAGAAACTCCATAAAATATTCAGCACAAATATACAAATATACATATTCTTTCATGGGACACTAAAGAAAATCCTCAATAAAATAAATTAAAAACTCACCAAAGACTCAAAAATATCCATAACTTAACATATCAAAATAATCGAAAACAATAGCTCTACTAAATATGACCCAATAAATAATTGTACCAAATGACACTTATTCCTCTACAATCATTACATCTTATTCAAACTTTCTACTCTTGTTCTCCAGCTAAACTATTAAAATTATCTGAAAAATATTATAGAGATAAGGGATGAGTTATTAACAACTAAATAAGTATAGAACATATACTGGTATGCAAACATGAGCATTTACAGAGTTCAGAATGCATAGCAAAAACACATTTAATTTTCAAAATGCAGAGCCGGAACATGTTATCAAAAATGTCAGAGCAAAAGTTTAAAAATATTCTTATTCAAAATTCCTTTGCCATAGTAAAACTAAACATCTTCATCTTATCTTATCATATCAGAATAGAGACCATGTTTAACCCCATGGTAGGGTTGTGCAAACCTCGACGGTCAACCGAGTAGAAACAGAATGTGAATCTTCTCCTTTATTATTCTCAGAGCCCCGAGTGTGCACACAGGAAAGGCCACTTAAAAAATTATTTTTCTTCTAAAGTGGGTGCACTGGAAACAGAAAAGCTAGTACCAACCCAAACAAGGGCAACAATTTTACACCCGTGCTAAGGTCAGAACAAAACAGAAAGAGAATGTCATGCTAGAGGTTTTCAAAAATTACATAATATTATATCAAAGTACAGAACATCTTTAGAACAGAATAAAATCAGATTACAAAATATAATTTATGCACAAAATTTCATATTCACTCTCTTTTGTACAGTTCAAAAACAAAATGCTAAAAAAATAAGCATATGTCTGCACCAGTCATGCCAGAAAATATTTTATTCTTATACAGAATTTCATGAGTAATGTAGAATAAATAACTGAGGTTGATCTAAATTTCTTTTCATAACAAAACATGCATATTTTTCAAAATTGACTTCAGCCCATTTTAATTTTATGCAAAATCTAGCATAGAAACCTCGTTTACCTGGACTTCTTAGTTTTTTTGAATTTCTTCACAACGGTTTTAAGGGAATATCAATCGTCATCTAATGACAAAAATATGTAGTTTGAGTAAATCTCCAATTACACAGTTACCTCATATTTACATTTTAAATATCTATTTTAGTTTCTTAAAATCTTAAAAATTCTCTTAATCCTAAAATACTCTCGTTTACTAAATTCATCAATATCCAATAACTAAGCTCATCATAAAACAGATCCAACTTAAAAGTTAAGCCCAATACACCTTAAAACATTAACAAGCTTTTGAAATAAACCAAGCCTTAACCAAAAATAAGCCCAACACGAGTTAAGCCCATGGCTTTAATGGAAAACTTGTAAATATCGAAGATATGAATGTATATTCTGAAAATGGAGGACCTAAATGATTCAAAGAAACAAAAAACTTCAGCAGTGTTGTGCAGTTGTACCTACCCAAGCAAGAAACCAGAACCAAAGGCTCCATGTGGCTAAGCACTCAGTCGAAGTTAACGTTGGGCACGGAGCAGAGAGACACGGTGGAAGCTGGCTGAAGGTGGTGCGTGCGATGGTCAATCACGAGGAGAAGGATGCACGCGACAGTGGTTTGGATGGAGGTTGACGACGATGTGGCTCGGTTGGGTTGCGTTGATCGGCTGCAAGCAGAAAAGAAAAATTGCTCTATTTTCGAGAAGTAAAACAGAGGCACCTTCGGTGTTTGCTTGACCGTGGAGGAGGCAAGGTGGCTAGGCAGTGGGAGTTGTTCCACAGTAGTGCATGGCTAGAGTGGATGATTTTTCGTAAATTTGTGTGCTTTCACACAGCCTTCTATTCTCATCCTCTACCTATAAATATCGAGAGTCTCAAACACACCAAACAGGAGAGAAAAGAGAGAGAGTCAGAGAAAGCTCTGAAGAAAAAGAAGAGAGTTGAGTTGAGTGAAGTGTGATCCTCATCCTTTGTAATATTTTTTTGTATTTCACTATTTATTAGTGAAACTCTTTTTGTGAATGTAGGCAGTTGCCAAGCCACGTTAAATTTTTGGTGTCACTGTGTGCGTGGGTATGTTTATTTATTCCACTGTGTGATTTCCCCAACAAAAAGCGAGACTTTCATCTGACCTGCAGAATTAACAAAACAGAGAAATAATATAAAATTGTAGATACAAAAGTTTGGTTAGGATTAGTTGATAAGTTTGGATAGGATTATATGACTAAAATGATAGGCTTTATCTTATTTTTAATTTTATAATTTGTATGAATGTAAAATATTTTGAGTTTATCTATAACTATTTTGAGTTTATCTAGAAGTTATTACGAAGTATTTTAGATAAGTATAGAGTGTGAAAATCAAGTTCCAAGGGTTTGTAATTATCCAGAGAAGAGTTTGAATGAAAAATTGTTATTGCTAAGAAGATTTAGTGACAGGTGTCAGCATCACGTTAGAAGAGTCTCTCGCGATAGAGTCACTCTGTTCAGCAGAGTCCTACTACAATTCAAACTGCTTTCGAATTATTTATTTAAGGGATCATATTGGTTAAGATCTGTAGAGACTTAGTTCTGGATATTTTTTTAGAACACTTTTCAGTGCATATTTTGGTGAGAAAATTCTTTAGAGAATTTTCATATTATTTCTTCCAAAAAGTGTGATCGTGCTCCATGTTGGAGATTGAGTGATCGTGAGTCAGTCACTGGAATTCCAGGAGAAAAATCAATGTTTGAAGATCTTCAGAGGTTATGGCTACTACTGCAGTAGAGACAAACGACATATTTGTCTGGTCAAGTATGAGTATCAATTGACAAAGATTTGTAATTGAAACTTGCTTGTAATTGATTTTCAAATAATAAAATTGACTTTTATGGATTTGAGTATCCCGTAGGGTTTTACCTTTAAATAGTTCTTTAAAAGGTTTCCCTTCGTTACCAATTTTCGTGTTATTCAATTTATTTACTTTATGTTATTGCTTTATTATTAAATAAATGCATGGTTGACAATTAACCAATTTGTTGAGTGAATTGATATATCTTTGTGTTAAGTTACAGGAACATTTGAGTAATTTCAAAATAATTTTTTGAGGTGTCCATATATATTTATAATAAAAAATTATAATCCACATCAAATATATTTATAAGTTTTGATACATTTAAGTTATTTTTTTGAAAAGTGGCAGCTAAAAAGTTTGGGAAAAATAAATATTTATATAATACCTTAAATTTGATTTAGGGCTTGTTGGGATAAAGAAATGATCTCATCTTTATAATTTTTTTAAATTTTCACACAAAATATAATAAACAATTAATTTTTTCAAATTTTAAAATAATAATAATATTAAAAAATAATATTCTAACAATATTTTATTCAACTTATTTAAAATCATTTCTTTTCATCTCACTATCCAAATGAGTCCTTATAATAAAAATAATTTTATAATTTTATAGATATGCTTTATTTGTGACTAAAGCATAACTATGTATTAATAACTTTTAGAATTTCAATTCAACTCAAGTTTTGAGTTTTTAATTTAAAACAACAAATGTTAACATTGTGGGAAGAGAGTTCTATAATTGTCACCAAAAAAGTCGGTATTATTTCGGATACAAATTCAATCTGTGAAGAGAATATAGAATTTTAGGACGCCACTGTACCCAATTTGAATCATTGGTTTATCTTCCTCAACACAATGCCATAGAGAGAGACTTTTTGAAGTCGGAAAGAGGAGTTTCGAACAGAGGTGAGTAGCAGAGTAAAATGGCATGCCAAATAACTTGCCTACGAGAAAAGAAAAAACAAAATGGACTCGTAAAAAAAATATCTTTAAAATACCCAATAGAGATCAGAAGATCCTGTTCTGTTCTCTATGATATCCATCATCCAAAAGCATATCCTAATGATTCAAATGAGTCTTTGTTGAATCATCAAGAGAACAATTGGCCTCAGAAAAACTATAAAAGAATTCTAAGCTAGTCCTTGCTCAGATGGCTCTTTGGGGTCATCCATGGCATATCATCAATGTCTTCACCAAATACATCTTCAGGAAAAACAGGTCGAATTCTAATTCTGGGTTTCCTTGTTGGCAACAATGGAAGTGGTGCTTCACCTCTGAGAATCCTTGCAGCTTCCTTCACCGGTGACCGCTTTTCGGGGTCTGGATGCACACAAGAAAGTCCCACTATTAACATCCTCTCCATTTTCACCTCATCAAACTTACCCATCAACTTGGGATCAGCAGCCTCATTAAGTTTCCCATTTTCCCACAAGTCCCAAACCCAATCAACAAGCACTGTTCCATCATCATCAACAGGCTTTCTCCCTGTTGCTACCTCCAGCACCACAACACCAAAGCTGTAAACATCAGTTTTCTTAGTTGGGACCCCAGAATAGACATACTCAGGAGCCAGATATCCCATTGTTCCTGCTGGTATAGTTGCTTCCCTCGTCACAGAACTATGTTCATAGACTGCTGCCAAACCAAAATCTCCGAGTTTGGCATTGAACTCAGCATCAAGCATTATGTTGCAAGTCTTGACATCTCTGTGAATTATTTGCCTCTCGCATTCATCGTGCAGATAAGTAAGAGCAGAGGCGACTCCTAGAACTATATTCAGTCTTTGCTGCCATGACAGATGGATTGTTGAATTTGAGTGTTTGTGCAGGATTTTGTTGAGGCTTCCATTGGGTAAGTACTCATAAACCAGGACTAGCTCACTTCTCTCGCAGCACCATCCTTGAAGTCGAACCAAATTCTTGTGCCTTAGGCAACCCATCATTGTTGCAAACTCAGTAGTGAAAGGATTGGGCATACAATCAATCTCATTGCCCCTATCAAATCTTTTAACAGCCACCTCTCCCCAAGATGGGAGAGACCCTTTATAAACTGTAGCCGATGCCCCTTCTCCAATAATTCTGTTTCGATTAAACGCCATTGTAGCTGCCTTTATCTCGGAAAGTGACAACCTTTCCGGTGCTCTATTCGTCTGATATCTACAACTTGGGCCTTCTTTGCTTTTTCTGATATGGAGTCTTCTGCTCTTTATCAAGAAAAAAAGGACTACAGCAAAAATTGCAGATGCGGAGAAGAGAAATGCTGCTAATCCTCCCAATCCGTAAGCTAGCTCTTCGACTTTCTTTCTTCTTGCATGATCATCTACAGAGATGCTGGCATTTGTGATGCTTTGGTCCTCAGAAAAGCAAACGAAACAGTCCCCTTCTTCCAGAGTATCCATCGTAATCACAGAGGGGAGAGACCAAAAAGTTTTGAATCGCCAATTATCAATAATGTGAATTGAAGAGCCCTGGCCATTAGAAGCAGAGAACCCAACATGCATGAACTCCTTGAATTGGTTGGAGAGATCAATCTGGGAAATGAGAATGGGACTTGAAGGCCTAATCTGCGAGTACCCAAGCCATACTCGGATCATTTTGATGGCCTCTCTGTATTCAATCCAAGCCGTAATCTGCCTCCCGCTTTTCAAATCAATCCCCCTCGAAGAGACATCGACTGAAACGAAAGATATGATCGTACTGACATCGATGCCTGCATGATTCCCACTGATGTCTCCAACGGAAGGATCATAACTTGTATCAAATTCCACAGCGAAAAAGGGGTCCTCTGCTATTAAGGCATGCTCCGGAAGACCCATGGAGCCACGAGAAGTGCTAGAATATTCGGTATTGGCAGTTATCAAAAACGCAATCCCATCTCCGGAAGGGCAAACCGGAGAAGGTACGATGGAGAAGGAGAAACGGCAAGAGAAAGATGCAGTGGAGTTGGTCACAGAATCAAGAAAACGAACTGGGTGGACGTAGAAAGCTCTTCCAACCCCAGAAGAAGAAGGGGAAGAGACGCAGCTGGATTCTTTGGTGAGACTAATGGCATTGTTTCCGAAGTAGGCGTCACCAGAGAGCGTGACATTATTAGCAGGCGATGAAGGAAGAGAATTTGAAGGAAAAATGAAGTTCAAGAACAGAAAGAAATGGACCCAGAAGAAGAGAAAAGAAGAACGCATCCTAGCGTAGTGAACAGAGAGATATTACTAACGCAGAAACCGAGACTATGAAAGCAGACAAATCTTGGGTTGGGTTAGATTTTCTTGCCTGATAACTTGATCTTCAACATATGATTCAGTCACGGTGAGTCTTTGTATCTCTAGGAAGTGCAACAGGTCGTTTCCACTTCTAAGCTTGAAACAGAGACTTGGGATGGAAAATAATCAATCAAAAGGAGGAAGGAGCGATCGGAGGCACCAAATCCGATTTTCTAGGAAGAGTATGGTACGTAGACAGTGAAGTCAATCATGGGTTTTGGACGGTCCTATCACGTTAAAGAGAGATTGATGGTTATGATTATTAAACGAAACTATCATATTTTTAGGCCTAACAAATTTTAAAATTTATCACCAAATTAAATTATGACATGCGAATGGTGAGTAGTGTAAAACTCTCTAAATAGAACTATTATTACAACATGCGGTGGGCGTGTATGTTACGAGTAAGATCTGATAAGAGTTTGTGCAAAAGTTGTGGTCACAAACTTAGGAGGATTCCTCAAATTTTTATCGGTACCAGGTTGAAACATAGTAGTACAAGTTGAACCCTTTTGCCAAAGGAAGTACATGAACCGGCGTTTTCCTTTACTCAATGACTCTCTCTCTCTCTCTCTCTCTCTCTCCAGCCAAAACCAAGCCCCAACCTCCTGGTACCGGAGGAAGGAAGAAGCCGGAATATGGGCCCAGACCATTGTCATGATATCATTGCCCTTTTGTTAATTGTAATTTTATGCACTAGATTGGTTGTGATGACAAATTTGTTGGAGCCCCCCAGTTCCTCCATTCATATCTCTCCTTTTAGATTAGAAAAAAATCTATTCATCATCCATTTTCTCATCATCTCATCTCATGATGTAGCATTAGATGATAGGATATAATAAATAATCTTCAATCATCTAATGTCACATCATAAGATGATGGGAAGATGATGCTACTGATTAACGGAATGTTTGCTAAAACTAAAAAAAAAAATTGAACCCTTTGTCGCTCCTTCAGTTACTGTGGTTTGTGTGCTGAAATCCAATCTATAAGTTTAGATTATTTCAATAAAACCATTTTCTGTAGAGGTTCATATCCATTTATTTGAGCACTGTTATAGTTCATGAGATGAAATCAGATACTTAGAAGTTTTTGAAATTTGGATTCATCGAGTCTGACTGCTAACACACAGAGATGAGTGTAAGTTCAATCAAACGTTATTTCAAGTCTCTTCTCTACTTCTAGCCCTCACACTAATCTAATATGTTTGGTAGGATCCAGACCATGCAAGGAAGCGAGAAACCATAAACGACTGACTAATCCCCAATTTCAAACCCCATCAAACCGAGCAAGTGCTCACCAATTGTGGGTCTCCTGTTCAATTGGTCACCAAGCTGCTTCTCCACCCCACCAAAAGTTGAAAAACTAGTAAGACCTTAAGAAGCAATCAAGACAATGTTCTCATCCATTGGTTCAGACAATCTATGAAAACTTTCTATTTAATCAATGTTTGCCTATATTAATGAGCCATAGAGAAAGACCCAATGAAAGTATTCATTTCCAAGCTTCAGCAGCCTTATATGCTATCAAACAAAGCTCAAGCAAGGTGCTTGGAATAGTAGAAGAAGTTCCACTATCACAAACAAGTTTTCCGGAGAAAGAAGAGGTACCAATTTCTCCATGGCTCACAACAATTGAACTTTGACAAGACCATGTGATGAATACATGTACCCATCCATATTTATTCTATATGAACCAGGGACCTCGCAAACATATATGCTTTTAAGGACTAGAATCAAACCACAGACTATTCTTCGATTTGAATCTGAAATCACATTTTGTATAACAATTTTATTAATATGAATAAAAGACTAGGCGAACCTGAGTACACATATAGAAGAGTAAGCACCTAGCTAGAGCAACATATGAAGTCACTTTATTCTATCTTTGCAACGTAGATCTCCTTGGATGCAAACACGAGGATTATTCTATCTTTGTAACGTAGATCTCCTTGGATGCAAACACGAGGATCTAGTATCCGGCTTCTCATTTTCAATCAACACAAAAATAAATAGTTTGATATATCTCTTACACTTAAAAAAATACCAGCAGAAGACATCTTTATCCTAAGCTTGTCATAATATCATTTGCTGATAGTGAATCCCAAACAACATATAAACTAAAGAACTCCAATCAAGTGCATCCAAAATAAAAAGCTATTTAGTCCTCTATAATATTTAGAATTCACATTCCATGAACCCCCACCCCGACTCCCCCATTTACCATTGAAGATGCAGCAAGTTAAAGGAAACAATCAGTTGTAGCTTCTGCTACAAATGGCTACAAGAGGAGCACAAAAGAACCAACTGAAGGAAACAGAAATTAGTTGAAATTGGGATTAACATATATTATTAAACCCGTCAAGCCATAACCCTTCCACACTAGAAAACCATAACTTCATTTAATAGTGAGATATCTTAGGTATACCATTATAATTTCTATGATTATCAATTTTCATTGTGTATAACCAGTTATGTCATCTCCCATGCTTCTGCGACATAAAAAGCCCTTCATATCATGTGGCATTGATCTACGGTGTGTCTATCAGCAACAAACCATTCAAAAAATATAAAACGAAAAATGGGTACCATACGAAGGAAACGGAGAACAATTCCAAGTGCCTTGCGCATAAGAATGCCCAAGCAAAGCTTAAATATATATCAAAAAACCTCAACAAAGGAAGTCAATAAGAAGGAAAATATATCACCAAAAACATAGGTATGACAGTAGAGTAGAGTAGGGGGATAATCCAATCAAATCCACCAAATCAAGCAGGAGCAACAGACGCCTCGCGCAGCTCCTTCCTTCTGAGATACTGCTGCAACACAGCAAGCCTAGCCGTCTCGAATGCAAAGTATCCCAAAGCCGAGAAACACGCACTATGAACAACTCTAGGCCCCATTCCTCTAGTAAGCCCAACCCACCCCTCCTCCTTCAGTATTTGCTTCACCGTGCCGGCAACCCCTTTATACATTGCCGTGGCAACTTTATTCGCAGCCTCCCCATGAAGCTGAGTCATCAACCTCGTCTTCACCACGTCAAGCGGCGTTGTAATAGACGCGGATATCGCTCCGGCCAGTGCCCCACAACACACGCTTTGAATGGGCTCCAGGTGAGTCTTACTCGTCCTTCGCAGCACCGCAGCTTTTAAGTACTCAAACGAAGAATAGCTCAGCACCCCAGCAGGCAAATTCCTTAGCAATGTCGCAGAGTAACCCGCATACAAACCCAGCACACCGTCTTTCTCCAAAATCCTTAACAAGACCTCCCAAGACCGTCCCTTTGCCCCGGCCTGCATTCGCTGCGTGATCAACTCCTTGGGCACCATTATCGCCGACGAAACGATATTCCCCATCGCCCCGGCCGTCGGGGGAATGAGCACGGATGGGTACCGATCGAAACCACCTAAGATCGACTTGCCCAGCTCGCAGGTACCGAAGTACACAGCGGAAGATGCTGTTGATCCGACGATAACGGCGGAAACGCCGCTGTAGAAGCCGAGGATCCCTTTAGTCTGGAAGGTCTTGACGATGGCGTCGAAGGTGTTGGCGTAGAGTTGGGACGCGCCTTTGGTCTGGAGCTTGGTTTTGATAGTGTCAAGTGGGTGGAGACAGACGTAGGTGAAAGCTCCGGCAATGCCACCACCAGCAGCGCCGATGAGGGCGCGCTCGAGGACGGAGAGGCTCTTGAGAAGGGTCTTTTGGGGTTTGGCCGAGATGGGTTTTAAGGATGTGGAGGCGAAGGAGAGGTAGGTAGTAGAATTGGCGTGATTGAGAGGTGATTTGGGCGGTTTTCGTCGGGAGAGGGATTTGGGTTTTGAGATGGGGTTTGCAGGGGATGTGAGAGCGGTGGTCAGGTGGGTGAAGAGGGAAGCGAAATCAGGTGGTGGGTGGGGCTTGGAGGTTTGAAAGGGGAGACCGAGAGAGGCCGAGAGTCGGGTGTCCATGGGAAAGCTATTTGCTTTGCCCTCTGGTCCCCTGCTTTTCGGACCTGAGCTTTTCAATCTAATGGAAAATGGAGGCGGAGAAATGTCGAGCGGCGATCAGAAACTGTACATTCTGATCTGGAAGGCAAAAGGAAACGGCACCGTTCTCATTGAAAAGAGCGTTGATATTTTTTTCCAATTTCAGTCTAATATTTACAACTTTTTAAAACTCTTATCTCAAATATAATAAATAATTTAAATTTTTTAAAATGATAAAAATAAAATTTATATTAAAAAATTAAATTCTAATAATATTTTATTTAACTTTCAATTTTCATCTCATCTTATATTATTTTATCTGTATAGGCGTACGAGACCTTAAACTTCTAATTTTTTTACATGAAACAACACAACATAACATGAAGTAGTTGGATAGGATCAAGCTTAATTTGATCGATGAATTCGATACAAATTTAAATTAGGGTGGTACTAAATTGCATCGAATAAATGTACTTCATCGAACTCCTTAGCATTTTCATTTTGATCTGGTTAATAATTATGTCATTTTTTAGTCGATTCATTGATCATAAAATTCAACACAAATTTAAATTGATCTGATTAATGATTATTTCATTTTCGAGTCGATTCATGAATTATTTCAACTAGGTTGTTTACTGAATTTATCATCCCCTTGATGCACAATTCAATTTGGTCCATTCTCTAAGATTAATATTTAAAAACTATTTTTCCCCACATAGTAATGAAATGACAAAAATTCTGAAGTCTTGAACCCTTTTAACTCTTTGCAATTCAAGAAATCGAAAATCTCTTAAAGTCATAAACCTTAAATATCGAAACTTAAAAATAATCAAAGAATCCCATCTAAATATTCTATCATTGACTATTACGAGGGGATAATAGAAACCCGTTCTAATATGTGACACATCCATCAACCAGAATCTCGTAATATTGTTTGGACAGTGAGTTGAGATAAAAGTTAAAAGTTAAATAAAATATTATTAAAATATTATTTTTAATAATATTATTATTTTAAAATTTAAAAAATATGAACTGTTTATTATATTTTATGTGAAAACTTAAAAAAATTATCATGATAAGATGATACGAAACACTTCTAGTATCTAATTTGTACTCTTTGTTTCCATGTTTTGTGTAAAAATTTGCTTATTTTTCAATTTTTTGTAGAATCTCATTATTTTGAGCCTAGTTGCCATTTCACATAAATTTGGAAGTAAACTTATTTAAATTAAATATTGTTTTTAAATTAAATGTTAGATATTTATTGTGTCAGTTTTATTTTTAAAACGAGTGAGATATACTGTGTTATTATCACTATATGAACGTGACATCTATATATGAACTTGTCATGCTATATGACAAGTTATAGCATGACAAGTTCATATATCCATTAAATTAGCTCTTATTATATGAAACACTCAGTCATGCTTTTGTGAACTTGTCATGCTATATGAACGTGACATCGCTTAAAAAAAAAAAAATGAACGTGACATCATCTATTATCCATTAAATTAGCTCTTATTATTTAAAATAAAAAAATCCAATAATTAATGCATAATATCGATCAACTTTTATTAAATGATTTTTTTTTTGGTAAAACATGTATAAAATGATTGAGTGTATTGTATATTAACGTCTTGTTTCATATGTCTGGGCAAGATTATGGCAACTCGAGTCAATGTCTTCCTACCTGTAGATAGAAAAGGGTGTGGCTTGGTGGTGGCCTGGGGAGCCTCTGATGTCAAAATTAGTATATCGTTTTAGACAAATTGTGAGATAAATTATAGAGTTTAGATAGAGTTGTACTTAGGGCGCGACTTTTATACGAGATTTATAGGGGATCTCATGTCAGGGGGTTCACGTCACCCTGACAATAGCCCTAGTCAGGGCCTTTAATGCTCGTGGAGTTTGAGATGGCGTCATTAATGCGAAGTGGCTTCTCAGGTAGATGATCGGTGCTGCTACTCTTCATGCCTATCGTTAGAGAATTGAGGACTGTCTAAGCTTCTCGTTCACTTGCCAGCGTAGATGCTTTAATGTTAGGTGTCACAAGGGATGTCAAGATCGGCATGTCTTGTTTGTCCCACTCAGTCTTGTTTCCAATGCGATGTACCCTCTTTTAGCTGGTATAATTTGTGGGCCGAGCTCCTTTGACGATCCTAGAATACAAGAGGATGAGGCCTGGATCGAGACGGGCCTCACTTTCTTGCACAAGTCCAACTCGTGGGCTGGGAGGGAAATTCTCCTTCCACTGTACATAATATTTTTCTTTTAGTATATTTTAAGTATTTTGAAAGAAATGAAAAAAATGATTCAAGGGACTATAATAATCTAATTGACGGAAATGAAAAATGTTATCTCCCATTACAACTGTAGATACGTGCTGTCTTCCAATCTCACACACAAGATAATCGATTATCGAGATTTGGCTGTCATGCATTTTATTTTCCTTTTAATTTTTGAGCCAACGAATAAAAACCGAAGGCTTGGTATGATGCACACCACACCTAGAAGTCTTCTAGATGACATAATGTATGACAAAGACCTGTACCCATCATGCCTCATTGTGTCATAATGTCGGAAGAAATTGTGGACCTTGTCATTTATTTTCAAGGAACTTCACTTTCATTTAGGTTGCGTTTATACGTTGAGTTGGATTAAATTTTTTATAAATAATAATAAATTAAAATAATTAAATGAGTTTTGTATGATTCATATAAAATGAGTTTAAATATGTTTTGATATTAAAATAAGTTTATATATATTTATAAAAAATTAAAAAAAGTTATGAGTCCCGCGTATAAAGAAGTATTGAATTGAAAAAAGTTGTGAGTCCCACATATAAATAAGTTTTAAATTGAGATAAGTTTAGTAATTTGATAGTTGAGTATTTAGATCAGTATTTTAAATTTCGTACCGTATCGGCCAATACGGTCAAAATTTTTCATACCGGCTGTCCGGCCAGTACAAGTACTATATTTGTTTCGTACCGGCAGATATTTCGGCCTGTGTTTTTTTTTTTTCATTTTTTCAAACTAGAAACTTATTTTTTAACCCTCAATTCAGACTAGACTATTTATAATTTATATATATATATGTATTTATATATAATTTATTTATATATAGACTATTATTTTAGAATATAATTTTTATATATATAATTTACTTATATATCGACTATCCCGAAACGGTACCGGTACCGAAATATTTCGTTCCAGTGTCTTGACCGGTACGACGTCCGGTACGATATTCAAAATATTGATTTGGATGTTAGACTCAGTTTAAAATTAAACTCAACTAAATTGATCTCACTTGAGTCTATCAACTAAACGAGTCGTTAGTTTTAGGTAGGGTTGTGCGGCAGCAACCACATCCAGCCCATCCACCACCCCCGCTTGGCCTCTGTCTAGGGTAGGCAAGAGCATCCATCTGCATGGAAATACACACAACTAAGTGCCTAGCCTTGGGAATGAGCTGAGCCGAAACCCGCCTAGAGTTTCTTCAAAATGATAGTCGTTTTGGTATAAGAGTTTGTTTTAAAACCTCCCTCCCCCCTCACATCTCGCTTTCTTTCCTTTCTTAGTATCTCTTCCCTTTGTTTCATCTGGTCATCGTTGCCCCTAACCTCATCCTGTCACCGTCATACTCTCTCTCTCTCGCCATCGTTTTGGGGCACTCAGGTGTCTCTTTCTATGGAAGTGCTCACTCTCTTTCTCTCTAGAAGTTCTCTCTCAATTCTTGCCAATGACAGGAGGTGAACGATCCTGAGGGCTAATCCTCACCCCACCATCCGGATGGGAGCACTCGCATATGAGGAGCAGGCCTGGGGCCTAACTCCCCCCTCCCCCCTCTCATGCAGGGGAGAGGGGTGGGGCTGACGGCCACCCATCCGGATGGTGCAGATAGCACACATAATTTTAGGGAAAGTTTAGATTAACAAAGAATTTACACAATTCTTAAAATTTTTAAAATTTCTCATAATTTCATTCTTAAACGTCACTCAAATACAAAATACTTTCTAATTTCAAAATCAATTTTTTGATCTAATCACTATCTAAACACAAAGATCAATGCAATTTTTACAAACTTTCAAATAAAAATAATATTAAAAAAGTTATATTCAATTAGTTTTTTAACTTTATAATATTTTATTCAACTTTTTCTGTCTTATTTTTTAAAACCCAAGTGTTCAAACATGCCCTTTGATAACTAAATCAAGAAAAATGATGCATACAATCTTTTAAAAGACATGATATTTCTAGTCATTTAAGAAATGCAAATAATTTGTACAGTTCTAGGATATGCAGCACTGCATAGTACTTCCTTTAAAATAAAGTGGGCAAATATGAGAGTTACATGAAAAAGTCTAATTTTTAATAGTGGACACTATTTTTTTCAAACAGACATACAAGACTTATCTGAAGGTTGTATTTAACATTATTCTTCAAAACCCAAGTACCATTTAACTACTATTCACAAAATTTTGAAATATCCAAACATGTCCTTAGATAATTAAATCAAGAAAAATGATGCATAAAATCTTTTAAAAGACATGATATTTTTGGTCATTTAAGAACCGCAAATAATTTGTAAAGTTTTAGGATATGCAAATACTGCATATTCCCTTTAAAAGAAAGTGGACAAATCTAAGAGTAACATGAAAAAAAAATCTAATTTTTAATTAGTGGACACTATTTTTTCAAACAGATATGCATGACTTATACATCCGAAGCCTATATTTAACATTACTCTTCGAGAAAATACAACCCATTATTATGTTTTTAATAGTTAAAAAAGAGTACAAGGCATTATCCAGATAAAAGAAAATGAGAAATTATGAGTTAGGTATAAAATAATTTCAATGATTTAGGACACAACTTAGGCCCATATTAAATCCGAATTGAAACATGATCCATTAGATAAAGAATACATTCTTTTTAGTCACATATGTTTCTTTCAAACTGTCCAAGTTTCCCATATGGCTCTCGTTTAGGAATTACTTCCAAAACAAGCTTTACTCATCCAAACGATCATGATATGAAAAGAAAGTAATAAATCCTCCATGATGAACAAAATCCATAACCAAGAATGTGCAGTACATGAAGATCACACTCACACTCCAATTACCTCTTGGAAAAGGGCAGCTCATGTCAGGAATGATGCAGACACAGCAAGTTTGGGTCCCCCCCAAAGTGCACCCACTGGGCCACTTGAACCAAAAACAGCTTTCTCTTTTCCTTGAAAATTGGGTCCTGTATCCGTATATTCTGTGACAATTTTTGAAGATGCACGTACAGATTGGGAATTACTTGTATAAAGTTTAGTTTAAATGATGAATTGTGTTAAATTAAATTGAATTTTTTTATAAATAGTAATAAATTGAAATAGTAGAGTAAATTTTATGAATCTACTTAAAGTGAGTTTAAATTCATTTAAATGTTAAAATGAATTTAGATGTATTTATAAGAAATTGAAAAAAATTATGGATCTCACGTGTAAAGAAGTGTTGAATTAAAAAGGTTGTGGATCTCACATGTAAAAAGATTTTGAGTTGAGATGAGTTTAATAATTTGAGAATTGGATATTTAAATATTAAACTTAACTTAAAATTAGATTAAGTTATCTCAACTCATTTCAATTCATTTTAACTCATCTCACTACTATTAATTATTATTCATTAATTTTAACTTACAAATCTCACTATTATTCACAACTCATCTTATTACTATTCATAATTTATCTTAACTCATCTTCGAATCCAAACCACACCCTTAACATCCGAACAGAACGTAGGGGGCGTATATGGTTCTAACTTGGTTATTTTTATTTTTATTTTTTATTTTTAGAATGAGTTTTCCAGGAGTCTGCGGAGTTGTGAGAACGTAATCATGCGTATATGTATGGTTCCTTACTGCTTTTAGCATAAAAGAAAGCTGAAAAGAAAAAGTAAAGCAAAAGAGAAAAAAATAAATAGATGTGGGCACAAGATTTTGCAGAATTCTTTTCACCTAATCCTCCCTTCATTTCTGCACTCATGCATGTTTCGACATTCGTCTCCAACAGTTTTGAGGGTTCCTTTCTCTCTCTTCCCTTTGTCTCAACCAGCTCTCGCTTAGACAGTGATTAGGACCAGGAGCCAGACTGTTGCATGCTTTGTGCACACCTTCCAATACAACCTGATGCATGGCCAAAACAAAAGAAAATGAAATAAACACAGAATTGCAACAAATAAAGAAGGTCAAGAAAGCGGATCGTGACGCAGAAAATAAGCAACATGCAGATATTTCTGCCAAACTTATTGTGTATATTTGAAGCCAAAAGGAAAGAAAAGATAAAAAATAAAAAAAAAACATCATACAGATCGAAGTGCTCAGGTCATAAATGGCGGCAGCATATGATTGTGAGTTCTATTGTCATATACATGTTTTCAATGTGAGTTCTAGCTAGATCTATGCACTCATTTGGTTTGTACAAGAAATAGCTCAGAACCCTTTTCATTTCGATCAGTCTTGTCTTTGATTGTCTGTCTGATTACTCTTAATTCTTTCTAGGAACTAATTGGACTTGAACTTCAACATAAACTTTTTGACCTATATAGGGAGGGATCTATAAACTTCATGAGTTTGTTTTCATTTTTAACAGATAAGAATACTTGAATATAAGGTAAGTACAATTGCTGAGCTTTTTTACAATATTCTCTTAACAAATCTACTCAAATTTTTGTATAAATACGAAGATTTCGAATAAGAAAGATAGATATATGAAGCAAGCCCACGATATTTATTATAACTGTATAAATATTTTAGATAGTATTAAATATTGTCATTCTGGTTTTGAAAACCCTAGAATCTAAACTAGAATCGGAATACTCTCGAAGTACAGTCTAAATAGTGAGATAAAATAATATGATTTTAAATAAAAATTAAATACAAAAAGCCCCCAACAGTCAGACCTTGATAGATGTAAATTAGGACCCACAAATGTGAATGTAGGTTGCGTAATTGTGTCAAATCAAGAGGCCCTAGTTCCGCCTTACAATTTTGGCTTCTTCTACGCAAAGTTAGCCTTTGGAAGCCTCTCCACCACCCCTACCGACTCACTCTCTTTCTATCTTTTTCTTCATTTATTTATGCTTTATAATTTCCCTTCCACAAGCACTATACTCTATATTATACCCATCAAATTAATTTTACTACATGATTCTAATGTTGCGGCTTTCATGGTGTTTCTCAAAGTTGTTTATTTCATAATTGTATTATTAGTCTCCACCATTAATTATTAACTCCCATATACCTTTTTAATTTACCATCTCACTATAAATTCTTACTTCTTTTCGATTAAGAAAAATTTTACTCATTATCTTCACGTCATATACTACACATATATATATATTTTTTTATTTTGCCTTACCAATTGTTTAATAAATGAATGATGAATATAATAATTTAATTAATTTAAAAAGAATAATATAAATAAATGTGGTGTGTGATATGCGAAGATGATGAATAATAAAACTCTTTGATCAATATTGTTAGTGGCTTTCTACCAAGGGACTAGAGTATTCACGGCCTCCCCTTCCACCCTATTACCGCCCTCTTTCCCTTATTTTTCTTTTCTTTTATCTTCTTTTTTTTTTTCAATTTTCTCCCTGCTCAATTTTCATGCTTGCCTACTTGCCTGCCAATCTATAGACGCATGATGTTTATGTTTCAGTGTACACATGCGCGATGCTCATACACCATGCAAAAATTTTATGTTCAATTAATTTTACGTACTTTTTATACATTTTATTAATGTGATTAACTGCATCATTTTTTTTAATATAAAATAATTATTTTATTCAATTACCTCAGTTGAGTGTAAAAAGAATACAAAAAAATAATTGTATATAATATAACTCCACACCATATCATCCAAGATAACTCGCCAAGTACTCCACCTCTCTTATTGAGCGGTCATAGCCAAATTTTGTTAGCTTCATGAACAATATCATAATCTAGTTACCAATTACAGAGCTTGGATATCCTCATTTTCTTTGTCTATATCCTCTATCCTACAGCCTCGTCACGATAAGAGATCTTTGCTAACAGCATCAACATGACTTCATGCAATATGTTTAGTACTTCTTATTCTTGCAAGAATAGCATGTTATTATTTGAGGATATTCTAGATTGTAATGGCTCTATTTTGACTTTTTTTGTTGTTGCTATATGTTTTAGTTATTGCTTTGTTCTTACCTCGTGTATTGTTGTTTTTCTTTGTAACTTTTTCTCATGAAATGAAATGGAAATGGAAATTCTAGAGGGAAAAAAACAACCAAAATGACCCTACAAATACTCTTACATTAATGCCTCACCATTTTATCAACACTTTAATGCACACTTTAATCAGTATCGAGTAGGGTAGCCATGAACAGTTTCTAACCCGAGCACTAGAGGAAGTTACCATGGCATTACTCAAATGGAAAATGTAAGTGTGTATATAAATTATATTTATAATTTTAAAGTGTTCAAATTTCTCGTATTCTTTTAAAAAAATAAATAAATTTAAAATTCAAATAAAAAATTTATTTTTTTAATAAAAAACTCTATTTTTAAAAAACAAAATGCAGAACTTACATATATCTTAATTTAGCATTACCTATATATATATATATATATATATATATATATCATGTGAACAATCATTGTGGGAAATCACAACCAATTAATATAGGAGCAGCCACTCAGACTCCCATTATGAGTTCAAAACTTTGCTGCTCCTTAGTTTTTTGTTTCATACGTTTCCTTCAATATGGAACAATACATTGCAGTTTCATTCAAAATTGCTTGAGATTTTCAGAAAGTCCATCATAACATCCTCACACAGCTAAGTTTTCAGGCTTTCGTTTGCTTGGCAAGTGGCAAAAGTAGTAATCTGTACAAAATAATTATCTAATTAATTTATGGTTGTTATGTGGGTCTACTTATTCACCTTTTCTCAATGAGAAAGTATTCGTTACAGGAAGGTTCATGTAAATTACTTTTAGGTTACTAACTAAATCTAAACATGACTTTAGGGTAAACAAAATTAACTAGATTTTCTTTTAGAGAAGAAGACGATACCTAATTTTATTGATGTTAATCACTTATGACGCAGATGAATAGTTCTATAAGAGGAAGCTTAAGAGTTATATTCAAATTTTCCAAAACTAAAAATTCATTAAAACTACGTAAAATTATTAAAAACTATAAAATGTTCACAAATAGAAATCTATTATATATATTATATATATATATATATATATATATATATATAAGAGGTTGAAAATACATGCACCATCCAAAGTAATATGTAAAACGAGTCATTTTAACATGTTTTGTATTTTTCTTACAAATTAATCAAATCTTAGCATATTAAAATCATTCAAAGAGAGAAATAGCAAGTAAACTAACGTGACTCAAAATGATTTTGACCAACCTTTAAGATAATATTTCCTCTTTGCTAAGCATTTTCTTGTCTAGAATAATCAAATACGCACTTCAGTCCAAGTCAAAATATTGTAATTTAAAACACTTTGGCTTGGTGGTTGAGATAGTACTCTTTGATTGAATAATTAGGTAATCTCCCCGTTATTTTAGAGAATTTAGCATCATGTACTCATTCAATATGTTATGTGAGCACATTAAGATCTAATTTGATTACACAAATGAGATAAGATCATGAGTTGAATAAAATATTATTAGAATATTATTTTTGTTTTGAGATTTGAAAAAGTCAAATTTTTATTATATTTTGTATGAAAATTTGAAAAAGTTATAATTAAATTTTAAGATAGAGTACTATTAGACTATGTTTAGATGTCAAGATCACTTTAATTCATCTTAAATCAATAATTGATGAGATCCACTACCTTTTCAACTTCACATCAAAAGTTAAACTCATACTAACTTACTACATACATTCAAACATATATTTCAATTTATTTCATACATTCAAATACATCTCAATGGGACTCACAAAGCACTACTACTTACAGATTGATATGAACTTGCATGAATAGAATTCCTTGAACTCACAATCAATTTGAAAACTCATCCAAAAAAATTAAAATCAAGCTAATAAAAAACTCACATAGATCAATTCAGATTATCTGAAATCACCTCAATATCCAGATACAGCCTCATGCTCTCCATAAACTTCGTTAAGTGATCATGTTAGAAGTATTTATCAAGATTCGATTTGTCACATAAACTATTTGTTCCCATCCAAATCTAATGCCTTTAAAAATGTCACCTTCCTGCCCTCAATTTCTGAAAAGCCATGATATGACCCGATTACCAAAATCATGGATCCACGGGTTTTGTCCCTTTTATTAATCCCTTTTGTGTTCCCTTGTCTAGCAATCAAATAAGACTTCATTGACTACTTTGCCACACCCTTTAAAATAATTTGGGTTTTGCTAATGGGTGAATGCTTTAATATTAAAATATTTGATGGGCCCACCTCTTTTTATTTTGTTGGAAATAGAAAAAGTTGGCTCTACCTTGAAGGCTTGAAAGACTAGAAATAATGTATATATAAATATTATTTTTATTTTCCAAAATCTCCCTCTCTTTTATTCCAAAGGATAGACTGAAGAATTTGGTATATGGAAATTTTCTTTTTTAATAATAATTATTTCTTTCTATACTGATAGTCTGATAATGCCTTTAGGGTACCCCTTAATCGGATCCTTCTCTCACCCGCTTTTCAACTACCTCTTCAACTTTTATTCATTGCAAAAAAATAAAAAATAAAATAATCATAATCACTCTCATACAAATTGCGATTCTTTCTTCTTAAATAAAAATAAGAAAAATAGTATTTGGTGCTATCATATTAGGTATCATTTAGATAGTGAGTTGAGTTGAATTGAGATGAAAATTAAATAAAATATTATTATAATTTTATTTTTTAATTTTATTATTATTTTAGAATTTGAAAAAGTTAAATTGTTTATTATATTGTGTGAGAATTTAAAAAAATTATAATAATGAGATGAGATAAAACACTTTTACTATGTACGGCTTTGTTTGGTAACTAAACTCCTCTCAACTCATCATTACAACTTTTTCAAATCTCAACATAAAATATAATAAACAATTCAATTTTTCAAATTTCAAAAAAATAATAACATTAAAAAATAATATTCTAACAATATTTAATCATCTCAACTCATCTCAATTCAACTCAGTTCAACATCCAAACACAATCTTAATCTTCTAGTGTTGTGATGTTTGATGTGAGAGATTTAAGAGAATTATGAATGTAATGTTTTTTCTTGATAGAAAAAATATATTTACAAATTCATTTATTGACTAATACTAAGTGTGAAAGTCTTTCACATAATTAATAAAAAAAATATCTGCCTTCTTTTTTTTTTAATAATTATAATAAATTTTAAAATAAATAATATATTGATATATTGACTTGTAAAGAACACAAGTCTTTTGAAAATTATCTATAAAAGATCATTGAACATGCATGGTTCCATTATTTGCTTTTGAGATAAACCACAAGTTTTTTTAAACAATTTTCAGGTTCAAATTAGGTTGATTAAGGTGTCGTTTATATAGTGACTTGAGATGAAATGAAATAAAAATTAAAAATTAAATAAAATATTACATGTTAAAATATTATTTTTTAATATTATTATTGTTTTGAGATTTGAAAAAATTAATTAATTTATTATATTTTATATAAAAATTTAGAAAAATTATAATAATAAAATTAGATAAAATAAAATACTTTTACTATTCAAACAATAACTTAATTTTTAATTTCCGTATTTTTCACCTACCTTGGTAATGAGATTGTCGCCTCGTGGCATTCAGGTAAGATAAATGTTTATATTTGTTAAAAGAAAATTATTACATGACTATGACATGCGGCTTGATATGACAAAAATGACTAATGATTGTATGATTTTTGTACCTTTTTTCCCCACTTTTTTTTTTTCCACACTTCTCTCATTCAAAAATTCATATATACTTGTTTTATAAAAAAACGAAAAAGAAAAATATTATTCTTGATTATGAATTTAATTATCTCTAATTATATAAGCTGATGTATCAAATACAAGCCATTTAACACATAATACGATAATTTGTATGACTGAGATGATAAGATAAAAATAAAGAATTAAACTTATTACGATCTTTTATTAACTTTAGAGATGAATTAACTCCAATCCTTTACCAACTTTGAGTTTGTTATTTCATCCCTAAGTTCCTTTGTTGTCAAGTTAATGTGATTTGATATTGTATGTTAAATTATAAAATTATTTTTATTGTGAAATAGATTTAGCAGATCATATAAAATCATATTAATTTGTAAATTTACGTTTGTGAGATATCTTTGTAATTGTATCACTTCTCTTTAAGATTAGTGATTACAACATTGAAAATTGGTTACAAATTATTCACTCCCATGACAACACAATTTAACCATTAAAATATTATGAATACTTTTCTTAAGTCTCGTTTAGATAATGAAATTGTTTCATTTCATTTAATTATTATATTTTTTAAATTTTCACATAAAATATAATAAAAAATTCAACTTTTTTAATTTTCAAAATAATAATAATATTAAAAATAATATTGTAACAATATTTTCTTTATATTTTATTTTAATTCATCTCATCTCGTCTCAACTCACTATCTAAATACTCATTTATTTTTACAGATAAAATGATTTGTAAAAACAAACTAGCCAGGTTGTTTAGTGTATATATGCCCAATTATTCTTTACTGTATATATGTATATATCTTTATTTATTGATTAAATTTGACCACCATCATTAAAAAAAAAAAAAAAAGAAAACCAAAGTGGTTGTGCCTAGGTTGTTTATTTCCATCTTTATATATTTAATATATTATATAAAAAATTCTTAGAAACATAATTTTATATATGGCCAATTACTCTTTACATGAATAGGAGAAAGTGGAAAACTACAAGATAGTCTTATAAATGCTAAAATTCTTTTTGTCTAACAAGTAGTCCGTAGTTTGGAAGAACTTGCACAACGTTTTCTTTGCATAAGAATTTATTTTTACTTTTTTTTTTAATAAAATATTTCTTGTTAATTAAAAAATATCTTTTACATTTAGGACGTGTTGGAGATTATTCGTCCACCATAACATCCATTAAAATGTTCATCACTTCATTTTAAATGGTTAATATCTATTTATTTTAAAATATTCACATTTTTTTATTAAAAAAATTAATAAAACTTTAAAAATAAATACTTTACTAGTTTGTTCTATCTTATTTATTAATTTTTTTAAAAGTAATGCTATATGTACTTGCAGTTTTATTTTTTGTAGATAATTTTTTTTTAAATTCAAATTTTAAATTTGAAATATAAATATATTGAAAAGTAAGTTTTTTGTAAATTTTTTTTAAATATTTAACATTTTTTTAAATATTTTCAATCTTATGGATTGTGGCAAAGTTCTCTCACTCATGCTTTCTCTCCTATTTTTTTACTTTTTTTTTATCTATTTTTGTTTCATTTACATTTTTGTTTTTTTTAATATATGTTTTTTTTTTTTCCTGATATTTGACTACTCTTTGTACTTTTACAGACTCCGATTCTCTCTTTTTCAGAGATTTCTCTCTCCTTTGTCTCCTCCGTTCTGTTCGTCCAGTTCTTCTCTTACAGCGGAACATCCATTTCGAGCCGGAATTTCTTTTCCGGAACCCGCTTCTAGCCTTCGAAACCACTTTTAGTCGACGGTAAGCAGCTTATTCCTACCCTGAAAACCGGTATTTATTTCTTTGCCACTCCGAGCGAGTCCACGAGGTGGAACCAGTGCTTGCTTTGACTTGGAAATGTCAGTGGAGGCCCTAGGGCTTTGGTATCGGAGAAGAGTCTCGGATCTGCGGTGAAGCCGTGTGATGTGAGCAGCGGGAGTTGATGGTAGTGTACGGACGAGGCAGCGGTAGTCTATGATGACCGGTGCTCCGGCGAGCGATCTGACAGGGTGGTGGCATTTTGGTAAATCTCTCACATGGAATGGCCGATCTTGTTAGCTACGGGAATGCAGACCGTGACATCGAACAGGTCTCTCTCTCTGTCTCTCTCTCTCTCTCTCTCTCTCCGGTCTTTCTGCGTTAAGCTTGAAATGATTCTCTTTTCCTGTTTTCTTTTGTTGGCAAGACTTGGTTTTTATTTTAAATTTCATTGCTTTGCTTCAGTTTTTCTTATCTTCCACCAGGGTGAGAAGGGGGGGGGGGGGGGGGAGAGAGAGAGAGAGAGAGAGAGAGAGAAATGGTGGAAATTTGAACGAGTATAACAGAGGTTTAATGCTACGCTGGGTCACAGATAATGAAAAATTTAAGACGGATTTAGCGTAATTTGGTTTTGAAATGGGAAACTGTGGACATTTATGTGCTCTGTTCTGAAAGGCTTTGCTATAATGTTTCCTGATGGTTGTCATCTACGATGGAACTTTGGTTCAAGGGGATGTGTGCTGAATTCTGGTCATTATTCTCGTCTCAGGGGTGATTGTGGGGTATCTGTGGGGATGTTAAATGTTATTGCATGCACCCACAGAAGAACTTGTTCTTGGCAGGATTTTGGACGTTCAATTATTTAATTCAGTGTCATGAATAGAACTTTTATAGATGTCGTAAGATGGTTTTTATATCAGTGGATTTGTGGACACCGAGAGAAATTCTGGAATCTCTGGGTTTCTTAAAGCCGGAATAGCAAAAGCTAGAGATTATTGTACATAGGAAGTTACAGGCACCCAGTGGTTCTTAAACCCAAGACTTCACGCTTGACTCCATTCTTTACGGGGGAAGTGCCATTTTATCTAGAGTTCATTGGCTGCTACTTAAATTAGTAAACTTTTCAAGCTAATCCAAATAGAGGCGACCCATACCCCAACAAAAAAAGAAGAAGAAGAAGAAGAAGAAGAAGAATGCTCCTCAGACTCTGATTTACTAATTTATGGATAGTTACGTATATTCCTTTAGAAAGGTCATAACTTTTTGAGTACTAACATTTACGTTTCCTAAGGAACTTCATTGAATTTGTGCTTAATGATATATGTCAAAAGATGCTGTGTGTAGATACCTCTGGGCCTTAACATTTTAGTGACCGAGTTCGCTTGCCCTCATTTCTTTGTCATTTTTTTTATTGATTCTTTTACCCCACGCAGGCATTAATTGCTTTGAAGAAGGGTGCTCAACTGCTTAAATATGGTCGGAAGGGAAAGCCGAAGTTCTGTCCATTTAGATTGTCAAATGTAAGTTTATTTCTCTAGTCTTCTTTTGAATATTTTGGTGCTTAGAAAATTGATTCTAATTATAAACTGTTCATATGTTGATAAAAGAACTGACTAAAGTCTCTTCTTCTTTGCTTTCGTGTTTTTTAATTCAATTACAATGATGCTGTAACATCAAGTTAGGCAATACAATTATTTACCCAAAAAAATCATGATCCTTAAAAGGTAAAACTAGTTCTGCTCATCAGGTAGAGCATCATTAGAAGACTCAACTGATCAAAATTTAGCATGAATTTGGTTCACATCTAAATGCATCAAAGATCAAAGTTGATGGCATTATGACGCTCAAACTCGGTCAACAACAGAGGCGCTATTGACTGGAATGTTTGCTGTAATCTTTATGAAACCTTCTGTGCATGTTTGGTCACAGAATCTTTATACAGTTATCTATGAAATGGTATGGATTGTCTAACACTGTTCATAAAATTGAAGTAATACCGGAGAGAGCTCACGGTTACAAAGAGCTTGTCACAGCCTTCTCCTACAGCTAATTTTGGGTTGTTTAATTAGTAAGACCGTAATAAAGTAGCCCTAACTTAAAACCATTCGCGATTGCTTGCTTTTTTCGAGAATTTCTGAAAATCTATAATATTTTGACAGGACTTGTTATGTTTCCTCTGAAAGGGCTAAATAATGGGAAAAATGAGGGATAACTAGAAATAAATTATTTGAAAGCAAGTGTACAGAATTTCTCATTCTGTGATCCAGATCTTGGTTTGCTAGGGTAGCTCTGTTTTAGAAATTGCAGGAGTTCTATTTGTAAAGAATCACCTGTTTCTTCCAGTGCAAGTCAATAACAGTGAAGATTAGGTGACAATGACCTCAATTGCATTTATAGTAAATGTATTTGTTAGAAAATATGTTATCTGTTGAACGCTTGAATCTATATGTGAACTTCATTTCAAAATTTTCTAGTGGATATGCAGTTTTTAAAGTTAGGCAGTTATAGTTTAGTCATTTAATATTTACCCCAAAGAAAAGCCATTAATTAGGAAAAAGTATAGGTTTTCCATAGAGCAGAGGTACGACTTACCATTTAAAATTCCATTAGTCTAATGCTTCCTATCCCTCTGCAGCGCTTTGTGCTCAATGTAATAGGCTCAGTGTACGGTTGTTAATAAATTTCTTCTTTGTTAAATTTCTCAATATTCTGTCTTTGATCTTATTGATTCTAATGTGAAACAGTAGTCCCTGTTCTTGGTTGAATTCCTTTTAATTTCTACTTATTTTTGTATTTGAAAATGGCAGGATGAATCATCTTTAATTTGGATTTCAAGTGGTGAAGAAAGAACTTTGAAGTTAGCTTCTGTCTCGAGAATTATTCCTGGACAAAGAACAGTGAGATCACTGTGTTTCTATTTGATATCCTACTAATGCTTATTGTTGATATTTTACATATACTACCTAACTAGTTTAAAGTTTTTGGTACTTTTTTTTTTTTAAAATTTTATTGTACTTAACTTATCCAAATAAACTGAATCTAATTTAATTGCTTTAATTTACCACCAGGCTGTCTTCCAACGGTATCTGCGTCCTGAAAAGGACTATTTATCTTTTTCTCTTATATATAACAACGGAAAGCGGTCCCTTGATCTGGTTGGTGACAATATTTTGAAGTTCTCTCTATAATTATGTTGTCATTTTTATATTTACTTTCTTTTTGCTTTAATTAGGATTGTAATATGTTGTTGCTTTTCCCAGATTTGCAAGGATAGAGTTGAGGCGGAAGTGTGGATTGGAGGCCTCAAGGCATTAATATCTTCAGGTCAAGGTGGGCGCTCCAAAATTGATGGACGGGGAGACGGAGGCCTTTACCTTGATGTAAATCTTCCTACTTCAAAACTTCTTAAGTTCATCATTTGTTGTGTGCTTTTAGAGTATAATTCCCTAGACATAAGGAGTATACCACTGCATTGTTGAAAAAGGTTTGAGCATTATCCCTAAGAATAAATGTATGTAGTAAATAGAGATTGGACAGCTTTTTGGAAAAGATTTGTCTCTAGGTCAAATGCTGTTCTTTCCATTTTTGGTTTGTTTAGAGTTTCGAAGGATCATAATATGCTCATTGTTATCTTATTACCAGTAAAACTTACAGACTTTTTTGTTTATACTTGACTTGCATCTGGCTCAGTGATATTCTCTGTTATACCATGAACAGGCCCAAAATGTGCAACATGTGTACTTGGGCTATGCCTATGGTTATCAATAAAATCTACTATTACCTATAATAAAAGGCACAAGATGTCTTGCAAGTCAAAACTTTTTTTTTTTAATTATTGTTGCACTCAAGTTGCTTAATGTAGTTTATATGAAGTTTTCTGACTTATTGAGGGTAAGTTTATATGAAGTTGTCTGTTATATGGTCAGCTGCATATCACATCTTGTGCTGAATTGCTTTTTCAGGACAGTGGAGACTTGACATCAAATAGTGCAAGTGACAGTTCACTTAGTGCTAGTCGAGATATTAGCTCACCAGAGATTTCGGTCACCTTGAACCCAATTATGTCTCCAAAGAGTTCGCAGCCTGACAATTCTGTGCATTGTGGAAGGTCACATGCATCAGACGAGACAAATATGCAAGTAAAAGGATCTGGTTCAGATGCTTTTCGTGTTAGTGTTTCTAGTGCACCCAGTACCTCCAGTCATGGCTCTGCACCAGATGATTGTGATGCGTTAGGGGATATATATATATGGGGTGAAGTTATCTGTGATACTGTTGTGAAGGTCGGAGCTGAAAGAAATACTAATTATTTGATCCCAAGAGCAGATGTGCTTCTACCCAAGCCTTTAGAGTCCACTGTAGTTTTGGATGTACATTATATAGCCTGTGGAGTCAGGCATACTGCACTAGTCACCAGGCAAGGTGAACTTTTTACATGGGGAGAAGAATCTGGAGGGCGGCTTGGTCATGGTGTTGGAAAGGATGTTAGTCAACCCCGTCTTGTTGAATCTTTGGCTGCTAGTAGTGTTGATTTTGTGGCCTGTGGGGAGTTTCATACTTGTGCTGTGACAATGGCTGGGGAACTCTATACGTGGGGAGATGGTACACATAATGCTGGGCTCCTTGGACATGGCACCGATGTCAGCCATTGGATACCCAAGAGGATCTCTGGTCCTCTTGAGGGACTTCAAGTTGCTTCAGTTACTTGTGGTCCATGGCATACGGCTTTGGTAACATCAATGGGGCAGCTCTTCACTTTTGGTGATGGAACATTTGGTGTCTTGGGCCATGGAGATAGGGAAAGTGTTTCCTACCCAAGAGAAGTAGAATCTCTCTCTGGTTTGAGGACAATTGCTGTTGCATGTGGGGTGTGGCATACAGCTGCTGTGGTGGAGGTTATCATGACACAGTCTAGTGCTAGTGTTTCATCTGGTAAATTGTTTACATGGGGTGATGGAGATAAAAGTCGTCTTGGTCATGGGGACAAGGAAGCTCGTCTTAAACCTATGTGTGTGCCAGCACTTATTGATTACAATTTTCACAAAATTGCTTGTGGGCACAGTTTAACTGTTGGCCTGACCACATCGGGACATGTTTTTACTATGGGGAGTACTGTTTATGGTCAACTTGGGAATCCCCATGCTGATGGAAAGTTACCTTGCTTGGTTGAAGGAAAGCTTGCTGTTGAAGTCATTGAAGAAATCGCCTGTGGTGCATATCATGTGGCGGTATTAACTTCCAAGAATGAGGTTTATACATGGGGAAAGGGTGCTAATGGGAGGTTGGGTCATGGAGATGTTGAAGATCGGAAAACACCGACTCTGGTTGAAGCTTTAAAGGATAGACATGTAAAATATATTGCTTGTGGTTCAAACTATTCAGCTGCTATATGTCTTCATAAATGGGTTTCTGGCGCGGAGCAGTCACAGTGCTCTGCTTGTAGACAGGCTTTTGGGTTTACCAGAAAGAGGCACAACTGCTATAATTGTGGACTTGTGCACTGCCATTCTTGCAGTTCCAGAAAAGCATTAAGAGCAGCACTGGCTCCTTATCCTAGCAAGCCATATCGTGTTTGTGATTCTTGTTATGCAAAGCTTAACAAGGTGTTAGAAGCTAATGGTAATAACCGGAAGAATGCTCTACCTCGCTTGTCGGGTGAAAACAAGGACAGGTTAGACAAAGCTGATATAAGATTGTCTAAGTCAGTGCCTTCTAATATGGACTTGATAAAGCAATTAGATAGCAAAGCAGCCAAGCAAGGAAAGAAGGCTGATACGTTCTCCCTAGTTCGCTCTTCTCAAGCACCTTCTTTACTGCAGCTGAAAGATGTTGTTTTGTCTAGTGCTGTTGATCTGCGACGAACTGTTCCCAGACCAGCTCTCACGCCATCTGGAGTAAGTTCTAGGTCTGTGTCTCCTTTCTCGAGGAGACCCAGCCCCCCGCGCTCTGCCACACCTGTTCCTACGACATCAGGACTTTCCTTCTCTAAAAGTATGAGTGATGGTTTGAAGAAAACAAATGAGCTATTGAATCACGAAGTGCTCAAGTTACGGGCACAGGTATATGGTTTCATGTTTCACATGCTTATATTAATAATTTTATTAACTTCTGAGAGCGGGCAGCAGAGTTTTTGTGTTCAAACATATATAATTTTAGTTTTGAACAGTGTATTTTGATGATTTTGATTCTGGCTAGGTGGAGAGCCTGAGGCAGAGATGTGAATTTCAAGAACTGGAGCTTCAGAAATCAGCAAAAAGGGCTCAAGAGGCCATGACCATCGCTGCAGAGGAATCTGCTAAATCTAGAGCTGCTAAAGAAGTTATAAAGTCACTGACTGCACAGGTTATTTTCTGGTTTCTATATGTGATGGTTTGGAACTTAATTCCTTGGAACTTCTTTGTCTATCTTCAGTTAATGCTATCTTTCCCCCTGCTAGAACATTGCATGCACTAGTAATCTTTAATTAACCAGCCTTTCACTATGTTCTAGCTTAAAGATATGGCTGAGAGGCTGCCACCTGGGGTTTATGACCCTGAGAGCATGAGGCCTGCTTACCTACCAAATGGTCTAGAGCCAAATGGCATTCATTATCCAGACACACATGGAGAGCGCCATTCCAGATCTGATTCAAGCAGCAGCTCTTATTTGGCTTCAACCCCAGAAATCGACTCTGTTTTAATAAATGGAACTCAGGGCCCAACTCATCCTAGGGATCTGGCTGGAAACATTGAATCTAACACATACCAACAAAACCGGGAGCCCATAACCTCCAGCGGAACAGATGAACATCCAGATGTAAGGCTGCCAAATGGCGGAGGAGGGTTTCAGGAAAGTGGCAGTGTTCTATCAGAGGCAGTTGATGGCAAGGCATCTGAGCCTTTCCAAGACGGTGAGAATGGAATGAGATCTAGAAATTCGACACTATGTGTTAGCGGCAATGAAGTTGAGGCAGAATGGATAGAACAGTATGAGCCTGGTGTGTATATAACTCTTGTGGCCTTGCGAGACGGGACTAGAGATCTCAAACGAGTTCGCTTCAGGTACTTGGAGCTTAATTCTTTGGATCAATGGGTGTCAAATGTTAGAGAATTACATGATTTAGATTTGGTGTTGACAAGAAGTCATGAAAATGTTATCCACCTTAGGTGGTTGAGAATGGTTTTTTCACGATAAATCTGTGGCAATTAAGCCTCCTAAATATGGTGCATATAATAAACGGACCTGGTATTTTGGGTCTGGCCCTGCAGCCACGACGTATTTCCAATTTGCTCTCCCCTTACTTTATACGTCCAAGCTTGAGTTTAAATATTGCAATATGGTAATTGTATTTTTGCAAGCTGATATAGTAAATGCATCTGCAGCCGAAGAAAATTTGGTGAGCACCAAGCTGAAGCTTGGTGGTCAGAGAATCGTGATAGGGTGTATGAGAGGTATAATGTTCGGGGGTCGGACAAGTTGTCGATTTCTAGCCAGGCTGCTCGCAGATCAGAGGGAGCTGTCTCACCAGCTTCCCAATTTTAGCATAAAGGGAGGAAGGGAGCCACATTTTGCGTTGTAATTGATGATGACTTTGAAGCAAAACACATTTTTTGTACTTTTATTTTCCATCATTCTCTTCCTTCCCTTTTATTCTTCTTCTTTCCTAGAATTATTTTGTTCTGTCCAATTAAATCTCTGGGTATCTGCCTTCACATATCTATTGTAAGTTAGTGTATATATGGCACCAACTGCGCGATAATCTCGGCAAAGGAAAGGTTTTTGTTCTTTGCTTTTGCATCCCCCCTTCCCCTCCTCCCTCTTTGATGATACTATTGTCTCAGCTGTTCAATTTTGTTGGTTATAATTGTAGACTTGACACAGGACCAGCTGCTGCTATTATTTTGTATGGTTACTGGAATATTAGGCCAATTGTGGCATCTGAAGACTTGCTTGAATTGATGATCTCAATCTTTCCTCCTTTTGAACCTCCTTTCCCTTCCCTCCCTCCCTCCCTCCCTCTCTCCTCTTATTTCCATAAGGATATTTTCCAATGATTTCCGTTTGATTCCCATACTTTGCTTGTCATGGCCAGTTGGTGTTGTGACTGAAAACACGCTTATTAATAAAGGAATAATTTTCTACTCTTTTTTTTTTTCTTTTTCCTTTCCACAGAGTAAACAATAAATAATGAATAATATGTTCTTCCCTGCCTGAAGTGGACTACCAAAATATTGTCTATTTATTTATTTATTGCTCGACTTCCAATTATATCATCCTTGATAAGGTTGGTGGGTTAAGCTATGTTTTAGCTCGACTCGAGAAAACGTTTGCAGATTGTATATTTATCCTGCGTGATGCTACATACAGTTGTGGATAATACAAGCGCTACATAATAGTTTTGAAAAGAGTGATGTCTATTTGTAAAAGAATTAATTTTTTTTTTTATCATATGTATCATGTATTTATTTATTTTTTTAAAGAGATTGTGCGGTGCTTACGTGCTCTATGACTGTAAATATCATTTCTCATTTATCCTTATAGTGTCTCAATAGATAAAGAGTATAACCTTATAGTCACAAGAAATTAGAATATCAGTATCCAATTTGCATTTCTTTTTTGGATCGGAAAAGCAAAATAAATTTTAATCCCTTTTATTCTAATAAGAATAAGCTAATAATGAGAATATACTGCTCATGAGTTATGACTCTTGACTGCCTTAAGGTTTCTCCCATCCTTCAGAAATCCACGATCTTCACCAAGGCCTCTAATTACTTGGATTATAAAAATGAAAGCCGAAAAGTCCTAAGAACATGAAGGGCAATTGGTAAATCTCCTTGAAAGGTCTCAGTCAGCAAAAGCAGGCAACAATTTTCAATAAAGGGGGCTAATTGGGTATCAAAAGTAATTAACTACTTCGGTCCATCCCAGTGACGTTTATATATATATAATCTTATCATGTTACTATTTTTTTATTCAGAAAAATTACGTATTAAATGAAAATAGAAAGACCAAATGTATGCCTTATGAAAGTACTATATATTATTCTTTGACTTTGTTGAAAATTATTATGCTTTTAAAAATAGTTTGAATGTTGTTAAAACAAATTTTATCAAAGAAGAAGAAAAAACGGTGGTAAGATCTATATCCATTCATATCTGTTATGGTATCATAGCTACTATTCCTGGCTGCTGGTAGAAGATTTATATTTGTTCATTTCAATTCATTGAATTATCTTCCAATCCTTATATATATATATATATATATATATATATATTATATCGTTAAGAATATAATATAAATAATTAAATCTAATTCTTTCTATTAGTTTAAACTTTTGGGAAGGGGGAGTTTGACCTACACATGAGGGAGAGTGTTAAGATAATAATACAAATAATACAAATTAATTCTTTCCATTAGTTTAAACTTTTGGGACGGAAGAGTCTGACCTACACGTGAGGGAGAATGTTAAGATAATAATACAAATAATTAAATATACATTTTCATGGGTTGCCTAACACATAGAATATTTAATTAAATGGGATAGAGTGTAGGGTTAGGGTTTGAATTCAGGACTTTTGCTCTGATACTATGTGAAATCATCACTTGTCCTAAAATGTTAAGCTGATTGGAATATGCAGATTTTAATATTTGTATTATATTCTTAAATATATATATATATATTCTATTTGAAAGCCGGTGTGCAAAGTACACACTCTATTTAATTGACGTGATAAGACTTAATTTACTAGAGAAATTTAAAATTAAAATCTCTTACAAATCAAGTCTCATGTCATGTCAATAAAATAGAGGGTGTGCTTTGCACACTGGCTTCCATGTAGAAGAACATATATACATAGAAAAATTTTACTTATCATTCTCTATATTATATACCAATATGTGATTTTTCATTTTTTTCATTTTATTTAAATACAAATATTTACATATATGTATGTATACATACATATGTATACACACACATTGGGGTCAATGTAGAGCTTTTAAATTCAGAGAATAATTCCTTAATTAGTAATGCTATACACCATACTTGCATTCCACTTTCATTCCACTATGTAAATCACCATTGGATGATTAATCATCCAATGGTGATAAATATGACACATCTTACATAGTGTGATAAAAGTGAAATGATAGTATGGTATATAGAATTTTCATTCCTTAATTTATCCAAAATACCCAAAATGATACGTATGAGGCAGGTATGTATATATATGCTTATTTATCCCTTAAAGTCATAGCATGCAATTTGAAAAACTTGTGCAATTCTTGAACTACTTCAATTCTATAGTCATAAAACCTTAACTATTGTTGATCATAAATGTTTATGGTTTATGTAAATAAGCATTACTGAACATTGTTTCCCGAGAAACTAAATAATTAAACCGTCAAGTATATATGGTAGATTTTGTGTTTTTTAATGTAACATATTAGACATAGACATATCTATTATTATTTGATATTAGTCTAAAAGCTGATCTAAATTAGATCCTATCCATGCGTGCAAATGTTTCTTTGTCTCTGCCGACAACGTCCAAACACAGAATTATAACATGCTCGAAGCTTTTAATTTATGTAACCTTGGAAGAGACTTTTCATATTTTTTTCTTGTCTTAACTATATATAGGGTTCCTTAGAGTTTTTTCCCTGTATTCAAAAGATCAGCTGATGCTCTACGATGGAGTATCTTGAATTAATTTCCTCCGCGAAATCAATACTTGGAATTAATATTAACAACCTTTGACCTTAAGTTTGTCAACATCCTGCTGAGAATGACCATTTCCCATGTGGGGGCTCTCACATGGCTGATGGCTCCCATTATCCAAACGAACGAGGTCTTGAATTCAACGCATGATTTGAAATATAGTTAAACTACTCAGCAAACTCAAGAGAAATAATTAGTGAAGCGGGGGGAAGATTTTTCAATTATTAGGCATTGTTAATCGGTTCTCTGGGCAGGAAAATAGGGTTCAAACAAAACCGGTGTCGCTAAATGAGGATGTTTGTTCACATACAAACAGGTTTATACACTTGCACGCATTCAAACATGACATGAGCAGTACCAATGCCATGAGCATTGAGCGCTAGCCCTTGATGATACACTGCCATGATGATACACTTACCATACACTGCCATGATGATCATAATCTAGTGCTCATTGACATGAAAGAAATGCAGTTTTTTTAACTGAACAATATCATCGATCTCTCATTCTATATTGTAAAGCCACCTCCTGCAAGAACTACATGTGCTATGTAAAAGACAGCACTATTTTCCTCAAGGCCGAGGAGGAGGAGATAAAAACACATAAAAGCTATACCTAATCTATTTTCCCCTTGAAAGCCAAACCAAAAGGGTGAAAACAATAACAGAAAAGAAGACCATTTAGATATGTACATACATTACCTCTCATTCAATTTGTAATTGCTTTAGGAATGGAAAGAAAGAAGAGATATATGTCTATATATCACTTTTTATCATGGTGATCCTCGAGAGCTCTGTAACCCGATGCTGTTATGCTTCTTTGAAGGACCAGAAGGTGGGATTGGCCATGCTTTTGGCAAGAACCCCAAGAATTCCTGCGGTGAGTTCTGTGGCCTAGGCTTCACCTTGAAAACTTGAGTACTGTGGTCATGCCTTGCGTCATTTGTCTGGCTTACCACAACTGTGAGCATCAAGAGCATTAAACCTAATAACAGAAGAACTAGGTCCCTTTTACCCATCTAACCAAACTGTTAAGACACAAAAACAAGAAAGAAATAAACCAAACAACAAGGAAAAGGGGGGGGGGGGGGGGGGGAAGAGGGGAAGAGAGGCAGGGATTCGTTGAGCTGGTAAGTAAGTTGAAGGAGGAGATTTAAATGCGTGGAACAAACTACAAAAAAGATTGCAGACAAGAACGTATTAATAGAAAGAGGCTATGAATGCTGGGGGTGCTGGTGTGGCTTGCACAAGAAAGCTAAGATGTATAGCAAATAGCAAACAAATGAGAAGCAGTGGAAACATGGGGGAGTAAATGCGCGCGGGGTCATGTGCTTTACGATTGCGTGGTTGGATGTGATTTTTTTTTTAGGGTTGGATTGAAAACTAGTAAAAATTGAATACACAACACAACAAGCAGTAGTAAACATATAGGAAAATACTTTAACTATAAAGTAATTATATAAAAATAAATTTATAAACTGATATGGTTCGATGTGGTACGTTAAATTATAAAGTTATTTTTATTATAAAATAAATTTAACGAATTTTATAAAATTACATTCACTTATAAATTTATTTTATATAATTTTTTTGTGTATATAGTAATTGTCAAATATATATATAGTCCCTTGATAGCCAGGAAAGCCTTTTTCAGATCCGGGGCTTGGAACGGGTCTTTAGGATGTTGTTCCGAGTCATAAAGATGTGATGAAACCAAAAGGCCAGAAGGGTTTTTGCGGACAAAGTTAGAAATGGAAGAAAGTAAAAGAGAGAGACAAAAAGAAAATCAAAGGAAAAAAAAAAAAAAAAACAGTGGGAGTCTTGTCTTGTGGTGTGGGAGTCTTGTCTTGTCTTGTGGTTCGGTGAGAGTGTAGGGCCATGCATGTCGAAATTAATGGCCGACTTGGGGATTTTCATTGCCCATTGGAGGGTACTTGATTTGATGATGTCACGTCTCTGTCACATCTACATACTCAATAGCCTAAAGTTTATAGGATCGGATTTTCCAAATATTTTATTGTATTTATGGCCAATTTACAAATATATATGTAGAGGCAAATTTAAACAAGAAATCACAATAATTAATTGAATCGGGTGAAGATATATTAATTAATGATAGGTGGAAAGACCTTGAATAAGAGCTCTTAAAAAGAAAAATGGTCACCACTTTAAACTCATTAGAGAATTGACTACAACCAATCCAAAGACTCCCAAGATTTTTCAAAAAACTAAATATGGCTTGCATGCAGCATGCAGCTCACCTTCAACAAATTGATCAACTTCATAATTACAATACAAGAAAACTGTTTATTTACAATCAATTAATTCTAACAAAATGACTATTTACAATTAAAATTGATTGCAAAAAATCTTTAGTTGCAATAAATTGACTACAAAAATTTATTTTTCTTATAATGTCAAGATCTTAATCAAAGGACAATGAATAAAACATTGGGTGGCTGCCCTGTGTATAAAGAGAGAAACTTTTGATTTGGAAGTACTTAATTTTTATTTTGGAAAAATAATTGGAAGTATTTAATTACTCATAGTCTTCTATCTTAAAAAATCATAAAGTATTTCAAAAAGAAAAATATTTGATCTATAAGAATTCTTACAAAAGCAAATTTATGAACTGATATGTATTTATATTATACGTCAAATTATAAATTAATCCCTTTATATTATAAAGTAAATATAACATATTACATCAAATTTAACATTTATTTTATAGTAAAAAAAGGTGATGCAACTAATCACATTAATGGAGTATGCAAAAAATACGTAAAAGTGACTGCATATAGAATTTTCATTGTGGTTGTGGTGTAATTAGTTTGCTTTTGTAAGAACTTTGTGTACATCTATTACTTCTCTTCTTACAAATTCCCTAAACCGAAAGGTCTCAAACACGTCTCATGAACTAATGAAATGCCAATTCTCGCTAGAACATTATCCTCTAGGAAGCTTCATGGGCTTTTTGTGAGACAAGGTAGATTAGGAGGATCCCACATAACATCTTGCGAATATCTTGTGAGAGGTTTAAGAAACTCAATGTTTTTACAATTTTTGTTCTAGTTTTATTGTACTAGGAATATATAGGATCAAGTACTCAACTATATTAGACTTATTTATAAGCTACATGATTTTGGCACTTGAAAATACCATTTTTCACATTAACAAAGAAAACACGAAACCACAAAATGGGCTGCTTCTCAATCCACACAAACATTGAGCAGATGCAAGTTGTGGCCTTTTTTACCCTTAATATATATATTTTTCTCCTCTTTTGATTAAATGCGCAAAGATTGGGGAAGAAGGGGGCTGAGATATTTTGATAAGGAAAATGCTAGCTTCTCTCTCATTTGTCGTTTAGATTTGACCGTTCATACATTTTTTTTTCTTAATAGTTAAGGAAGTGACTACAAGTATATTTATGTATTTTTTAAAAAAAATATTTAAAGATGCTTAAAAAATATTTAAAAAAAAGAAAAAAAAGTGCAATTGCATTAGGAGTGTGTAAATGTTGGGCGGCAAAGTAGCAACATCCTTTTAATAAAGAAAAATACTACTATACTGTCTTAGTTATACCGCTCACTTTGTCCCATTGATGTGGCAATGACACCACCATATAGTGACAAGTGGCTTACTAAAAAATTAAAAATAAAAACTTAAAAGAGATTAAGGAATCCACCTTATATATATATATCAATAAATTACATGCAAGGCACCACATGATCAATAGAGCAAAAGTGAACTATATAACTAGGAAAACATGACAGTAAGAGTACTGTTTTGATAAATATTCATGGCTGGGTAGATACTCGTGATCCATAAATGTTGGTAGTTATGGATTCATAAATGTTGGAACAAACCAATTCGACAAGCATGGAAGTCAAAGTACCACCTCTACACGGAGATGGACAGATGCAAGTGGGGACTCATGTGGTGTGCTAAGTTTTCAAAAAGAGAGGTAGATCAATTGGGCCCCATATGCTGTGTAACTTGGTAACACAAACACGGGACCTTCTTCTTCCCTCCTTTTATTTTTCTTCTTGATTTATCTAAAAGAAAGAATTTTATGTCTCAACAACTATTTATTTTTATATCTTAAATTTATAATTTTTTTTTATAAAACGTGAGAATATTTTTCATAAAATACAAAAATATTTTTTTTATAAAATGTAATATATAAAATAAGAAATAATAATTGATAAGAAAATTTTTCTTCGAATCATGGATTTTGATGCAACCCAGCAAACAAAAATGCTATTGTTATCAAGAAATGACACCAGATAAATTTTTTATTTTTTTTACTTAGTAATTAAGAAAGTATTTTGTAGTAATGCAGTGAATTTTTTATTTTAAAAAAAATGTTAAAAAGTATAAAAAAATGACTGAAAAAAATAAAAAAAATCATTTTGTTGTTGTCGGGAGCCGTCTCGTGCTGTAGCACGACTCAATTACAAATATTGAAGTTTTACCAACAAATTGTCCTCAAATGTATATATCCATCTAAGTACGTACTTCTCATTAATTACTATACAGTGAGACGTTGTCTTGACATTCGAGAGCTAGATCGCCCTGCCGCCCAATTGCATCATTGAATATCATCGCCTCCTCCTGTCTCCTTAATTTCATTTCTTAGAATATTTAATAATACGATCAAGAGCAAGCAATTAACAATTATAAAATCGAAAATAAAACTTCAGTTAAAATTGACGAAAAAACTAAAAACATTAATTGGATTACTATATAGACAAGATTAAATTAATTAAAAATACTTGATCATGCAAAAAATATATATTTATATATATCACAAGCATATATATATAATAATAATAATAATAATAATAATAATAATAATAATAATAATAATGTTACATACAATCCTAAAATAAGTCTTTGGTATTCTTTTTAAAAAAGTAGAAACTACTATTAAAAAAATAATTTTTTTATATAAATCTTGGATTCATTCACTTTTTTGAAAGAGAACACGAGTTTATAAATTCTAAAAATGTAAATATAATTTTTCATATATATATATATATTTGTGAAATATATATCTATATATATATATATGTTTCTTCTTGATAAGTTCTGGAAAAATCTCTTTGGAGATTAATAACTTGTTCTTTTTTTGCCCTAATCAAACTGCAAATTAAAGGCCGACATTAATAAGATGTCTAGGTCTTTAAATATTGGTCATCTTTTCCAAAGGATGAAACATTTGACAATACATTAATGTGTTATACGTACGTACGTTCCTACGTTCAACTTCCCGGCCTATTTATACCAATCTATATATAATATGCTTTCGATTTTATTAAATCAGCCTCACCACTTATCGACTCATAAATAGTAGTTAGTACTCGTTGTCCCTTTCCTACGTACATTTATTTCTTGAATGAGTTGTAATGCCATATCCTGCTTAATGTTGCTTCCCTTTCTCTTCTATTTTTATCTTCTATAATTATATGTTTCCACCCACGTTGAGGACTAATTGCAAATCGTCGTTGCATTTCTCTTTGAAACCATCAATAAACCTCCATGTATTTTTTTTATTATTATAACAAGATTCGTCATATTTTTCACACAAGTATAAAATTTTTTCGCAATTCAAACCCGTGCTCAAAGATAGATTTGTACTGATTATCACCGTATAATAATAATAAATGGAGCGATATTGCTGTTCATCTTAAATTATATGTATCGATTAGTTAAACGTACAATAACTATTTAGGTTGTGTTTGATGGTTAAACTAAACTTAACTATTCATCTCAAACCAATCATTGATAGAACCCACTACTTTTTCAACTTTCTATAAAAAAGTTAAACTTATATCAACTTACTTTATACATTTTAACTTAAAAAGTTAAACCCATCTCAATAAGACTTACAAAACACTATTATTTACAACTCAATTCAATTTATCTTAACATCCAAACGTAGCCGACTTAAAATATAATCTATAACATTACGTGTGAAAAGGGATACAAAATTTAGGACGAAAGAACACAAATATTCTAGTAAATGTTGAAATACTATGTGAACTTGAGAAATCAAATAAGATTCTAATGCTAGGAGCAAAGGTGTTGTCTCACAGCAATTGGTTCATTCAATTTGACAGTAGTATGGGTCTTGAGAGAAACTTGACTTGATCAACCTAGAGAGAGATCAGGTCTCCTTGACCCATTCAAGTGTCCCCTATTCCACGCTCTATACACCCTTAAAGTAATGCACAAGTTTTGACTTCAGGATTTTTAAATTAATACAACACGTATTTGACCAACAACCAGTGACTCACCTCACTTCAACACGACGTCGCTCCTGGCACTTAAAAAGCTTAAATTCCGTGTCCTGAAAAACAGCCCACCTCCCACAACAACTCTCCACTCTGCTCTGCAACTGCAGCTTAATTGTACCGACAATGGGTAGGGAGGAACTGTCCATAGCCGTACCCAGTCCCTTCAGGTGCCCCATCTCCATGGAGGTGATGAAATCCCCTGTGAGCTTGTGCACGGGGGTCACCTACGACCGCTCCAGCATCCAGCACTGGCTCGAGTCCGGCCACGACACTTGTCCAGCCACCATGCAGGTCCTCCCCTCCAAGCACCTTGTTCCCAACCTCACCCTCCATCGCCTCATCCACCTCTGGCTCCTCCATCACCACCACTCCTCACTCAATTCTCCGTCTTCCTCCTCGTCTAGTACTTCCGCTTCGATCTCGTCTGAGCAAGTTCGGGTTTTCGTCGACATGATTGAGGGCGATAACGGCGGCCAGCTTGATTGCCATGATTACCTGGCAAAGATTGTGGACTTCGCGAAAGTTCGCGACGAGAACCGGAGGTTTCTGGCTCATTCCGAAAGCTTCGTGGAGGTCATCGTCAGTTTTCTTTGCAAAAGTAGGGAGATAGAGGTTTTGGAGTTGGTTGTTAGGGTTTTATATTTGATTATGTCACAAAAGGGAGTTGAAGAACGAGTGCACAGGTTGATTTTCGGAAGCAATAACCAAAAATACTTCTCTTCGATTTGTTTGCTTTTGCGAGACGGAAGTTTAAGCTCGAAGATCGAGTCGGTGAGGATTTTGGAGTCGCTTGCTTCCGACTCCGAATCCAAACGCGGAATCGCAGAAAAGGAGGACCTTGTCTCGGTGCTGTTTCATCTCTTGAGCTCTGACAATGCCGATACAGCCGACCTACACGACGCCATTTTGTCGTGTTTAATCGCCGTCTCAGGTAGTCGTTTTGGAAAATCCAAACTCATCCGGTTGGGACTCGTTCGAGTCCTCTCCGAAAGGCTCTCAAACCCCAACACCAAGACTTCCACCGCCGAGAAGTCTTTAAACCTATTATCAGTGGCTGCCTCATGCGGGGAGGGTAGGTCGACCATAAGCGAGGACTCAAAGCAGTGCGCGGCGGCTGTAGTGGAGAGGCTGATGAAGGCAGGGACAGAGGACGCGGTGGCAGTGCTGTGGGGAATGTGCTGCTTGCATGGAGACAGGAAGGTGAAGGACGTTGTGGTGAAGAGCAATGGGGTGACGAAGCTGCTGTTGGTGATGCAGAGCGAGTACTGCGAGGGCCATGTGAGGTGGATGTGCGCGGAGCTGCTTAAGGTCTTGAGGGATGGGTTCAAGTCCGCCGCAAGCGGCGGTTTGGGGTTGGGGAGGTATGAGACGAAGACTACTCACATCATGCCCTGCTAATTGGATTTGCTCGATATATACGTATGTATCTGTGCATGGGTTATGTTTGTTTGCTAATTGGGAAAATAGTAAGAAAAGTTGTAGTTTCAAGTGGTGCAAATGTTACACCTTTCTTATAATATTAATATGTTAAATCTTGTTTTGTATAAAAAAGTTTAATTTTGAACTGTTCTTGCAAATTATTCGAATTTTATGATGAAGAGTATTAGACCATTCATGATCTGTCAATCCAGCTAAATACAGTCAAGTCGGCTAAAACAAATTGATCATGTTAAGGAAGACACCTTAAGGTTCCGTTTCGATATCAAGAGGATCGCAAATAATCTGTGAATAATAATGAAATAATTTATGAATAGTAATAAAATAGTAATAAATAATTTGTAAATAGTAGTAAAGTTGTATGAGAATATATGAGAATAGTTGTATACCCAAACAAGGCTCTAATTCTTTTATGGTATTCCATGTCCAACCCTACAAGCTTATTTTTCGAACATACTTGAAAAACAAATCTCTTCCTCACAATGGCTTTCGCATATACTTGTTTTTCGAAGATACCCTAATAATCCTGCCCGTACGATGATTATTTGGGATACGCCCCAACGAAGAGGATCATGTCTATCCAATTTTTTAAAATTATTCCTCACTTTTAATGGAGAAAAACTTGAAGTAATATTGTCAATTAGCCAATTCCTAGAAACCAAGAGTAATGAAAATGCGTATAAAACACAAAATTAAGTACCTTTGGTACACACTTGTAAAAGGTTAAATTGATATGGAACCTTAAAGTATTACCTAAAAGGAAAGTGATATTCGGAGTGACAAATCTTATCATGGATTTGTATCGAATTTTTTTTACTTAATGATTAAGAAAGTACTTTTCAATGAGTTTATGATTTTTTAAAAAATATTTAAGGAGTTTAAAAATTATTGAAAAAATAAAAAATTGCACTGTGGATAAAAACTCTCAATGGAGATTCTTGATAGATATGAAAGTAAGATGATAGTGTGGTGTATAGTATTACTTTATTCAAATAGGATGTTGTTAATGCTTAAGTTTTTCTCGATATACGGTTTAAGATTCCATCTAGATGGACAGAAATCTTGATGGACGTTAATAAACAAATAAAAGGATGTAGTAATAACAAGTCTAGGTGTGGCCCAATATATAAAAATTAATGAATGACATTGGAGCAAGCCCAATGATTGATGTTGCGACTGTGGATATGAATGAAAGGCTTGATCAGGCCCTAAAAAGCAGGCCTCCTGGGCTGTCTTTCCGAACCCATGCTGTAGTACTAAAAAGTAAAAACCTCTGTTTCCTAGCTAATATCTCTTTGGGGCTGTCTCTAAAATTTGACGTGACCCGATAATTATCTAGCACGACCAAAATGGGAAGTGTATCTCATGTACAAATGATTAATCAACACAATTAATCTCATGTACCGGACCATTGTCAAGAAAAAAAGAAAAGCTGTACGTAGTTTAAACTTTAAAGAAACATATATAGCAAAAGATCAAGAATAATGTTATATATTACACCACTATCTCATTTTCATCCGGTTCACTACGTAAGATATGGCCGTATATTTATTGTTATTGGATGATAAAGAATCATCCAACAAGGGATTATTCAATGGTAATAAATGTGCTACATCTTGTATAGTAGAATAAAAATGAGATGGTAGTATGGTGTATAGAATTTTTCATAGCAAAAATAAACAAAGTTGGAGAAGTCAAACGAGAGTTTTGGTCGATAAAACCGGCAACTTTCACCATTATTTTTCTTCTTTATATATATATATATATATATATATATATATTCATGAATTAAAAGAAAAGCAAATCCAGTACGACGGTTTCATGGGGTTCAGAAATGATCGAGTACTGGATTTTTAAGTGAAGAATGCATCCATCCTGACATAAGTTAACACTTCTTGTGTGTGTGTGTATATATATATGGCTTTGTGGGTGAACCATGCAGGAGAAGAACCCTAGCTTTGAGGAGTTTGATGATGTCATAATTAATGATTGGAGCAATTCTTTAGCGGCCTGTTGTAATGTAACTCGGTTGTGTGACAGTAATGCATGACATCTTGGGAGTCTTCTTCACAAGTTGACTGGTGTCATATAGTGCCTAGCTAGCTAGATCGAGCTCAAGCTTTCTTGACTTCTAGAAGCACTACCACTTTAGCCTCTCACCAATAAAAGAATCGATCATCTATATAAGGTGTGCTAGCTACATATATTAAGAGAAATGAGTATTTATGACAAGTTATTTGTTACGTCGAAAATAACTATTTATGATGAGAATAGATTTATTTTAATAGAAAATAGATATTTTAATAAGAAATATTTGGTAATAAATAAACTTTTTCTTATAATGTATGTGCACCGTCTTGCACGGCAGACGTGCCGTGAAAGTTGTGGCATGTGGACGGTCATCAGAAGATAAAAAAATTGTTGTTTTTGAAGACGACAAATGTTGATCGACTTTGAAATTATTTGGTGGTAGGGCTTTCCATATCTCAGCTAGCATGCAGCGATATACAATCCAGTTTGAATAAAGTTGTCCTGCTTTCAGAATTGGTTGGCTGTAGCAGTCATGATACGATGTCCTTTCTAATTTCCTGCCACACAAAACAATTTATTTAAATCTAAAAATTTAGTATTAATGATGATCACAAGCATGAGTCTCATCATGAGAAGATAATATTACTTTGAGGATCAACTTAATTAATCTTGATCAAGCTGTGATCAAGTGTTGAAATAGGACTTTACTGAATGATTAATCATCAATCGATTAGAGTTAGCAATTGGTAATCTCTTATTAATTAATTCTTACATAAATTAATACAATATTCACATTCATGTGCCCTTATAAGCTGACATGCATAATTAATTACGTAAATTGAAAACATTAATTGAAAGAACCATATTATATATTGGATTATCCAACGACAAATTTCATGAAGATATGTCATTTCAACTCCTAATCAAAACTACGTATATGTATTGATTAAAACCTCTGTAGACCTTAATGAAAGAATAATCAAAAGGAAATACTTGACAAAAGTTGCAAGCTTCTAGGTTGTTGGTCTAGTATTTGCATTTTTGTCCAAATTTCAAGGTTTTTGTTCGATCGGTGTGGGAGCCCCACCTCTCCCTTTATTTGTTTGTCCTGTGGAAAAAAATGAAGAAGATAATGAAAAGAAATGTCAAATGATTTTGCCTCGTCAAAAGCAGATGCATCCACTAGCTAGATGGAATTTGAATTCAAAAGAGAAATCAAATTCTGCAAATCAATACTCAGAGGTTTGTACAGCTTACACCGTAGTCTGTTAGAACATTAACTGAGTCTATCATGCAGGCTTCTATGGTACTTTCGTTTCTTCTTCTTTTGGCCCTTTCAATGGCAAATGCTCAACAGAGAAACTTCAACTTGAGCCGAGGCTCTTCTCTCTCTCCCACGGGAAACTCATCCTTGTTCTCACAATCCGGCACTTTTGCCTTTGGGTTCTTTCCTTTTGGTGGTGGCTTTGCAGTTGGCATATGGTATGAAGGAACTCCCCAAAAAACTGTTGTCTGGACAGCCAACCGGAATGATCCTCCGGTATCTCGCAATGCCACCATTGGATTGACAAACGATGGTAGGCTCATCTTGCAAGAGGTGGGAGGCCAAGAAAAAACCATTGCCAATACTACAGAACCTGCTTTATTTGTTTCCATGCTCGATCCTGGCAACCTTGTTCTCTACAATTCGAATTCAACAATTATATGGCAAAGTTTTGATTACCCAACAGACACCCTTTTGCCAGGTTTACTCCTACGAGCTGGGAATCAACTCGTTTCTAGTATCACTGAAACCAATCACTCGATGGGAAGCTTTCGGATCAAGATGCAGACCGATGGGAATATTGTGATGTATCCAGTAGGTTCTCTTGATGCTCCAGACTATGCTTATTGGGGAGCAAATACAAATTTTGTAGGAAAGAATGCAACTCTGACGCTAGATGGAAACGGCCGCCTGTACATGCTCAATAGTAGTGGTGCCGAGGTGAAGAACATCAACAATGGAGCTGTTCCCTCTGATGGGAAGATGTATCGAGCCACAATTGATGCAGACGGGATATTTAGGGTGTATTCTCATAACTTGATTGAGAATGGTAGTCAATCAATCGAGTGGTCTATGCCAGATGATAGATGCACTCCTAAAGGCATATGTGGCATCAATGGCTATTGTGATCTCGTAAGTCTACAACCTGTTTGTGCTTGTCCTCCTGGTTTTGTTTTCATCAATCAGGAGCAAAGAAATTTGGGTTGCAATAGAAACTTCATTGCAGAAAGTTGTGCCTTTAAAAATGACCATATAGAGTACACTGTTCAGGAATTGCAAAACATTGTATGGATAGAAAGCACATATGCCATTTTGTCCTCTGTGACGAGAGAAGAATGCAACCTGGCATGTTTAGAGGACTGCAATTGTGAAGCTGCTCAGTTCCAGGGCCAAGAATGCAAGAAACAAAAACTTCCATTGACATTTGGGAGAAGAACACAACAGGATCAAGCTGGCAACCCAAGCCCAACAACGCTTGTTAAAGTAGGCATGGACTCAGGTAGGAATGGGACAATGGATCCCAAAGAACCCCGGAAAGTTTATCGAATGGATATCTTAGTCATTGGTGTTGCATGTCTTTCTTTCGCGTTGATTGTGCTAGCCTTTTCCGCTTTTCTAATCTTTAAATATCGTCTTTGGGCATTCAAAAAGATTCCTTATAAAACTAATGATCAAGGATTGATTGAAGACGTCTCTCTTCGAGCATTTACTTACAATGAGCTCGAAGTTGCGACGAGTGGCTTTAGCGAACAACTAGGTAAGGGCGCTTTTGGGACAGTTTTCAAGGGCACCTTGTCAGGGCAGAGAACAATTGCCGTCAAGCGGCTTCATCAAGAAATGGTGGCTGATGGAGAAGTGGAGTTTCGAAACGAGATGAGGTCCATTGGAAGAACCCACCATAGAAACCTTGTCCGCCTGCTAGGTTACTGCCATGATGGTTCCAATAGGCTTTTGGTATACGAGTACATGAGCAATGGAACACTCTCTAGCTACCTTTTGAAATCCCAGTTAAAGCCAAATTGGGAACAAAGAATTAACATCGCTTTGGATATAGCAAGAGGTATTCTATACTTACACGAGGAATGCGAGACCCGCATCATCCACTGCGACCTCAATCCCAACAACATATTAATGGATGAGTATGGGTGTGCAAAAATTGCAGATTTTGGAGTAGCGAAGCTATTAAACCTAGATCATTCCAGGACTCTCACTGGGGTGAGAGGGACAAGAGGTTATGTTGCCCCTGAATGGCACAAGGGGATGCCCATCACCGTGAAAGCCGATATTTATAGTTTTGGGATTGTGTTGTTCGTCATTATATGTTGTCGCAAGAGTGTTGACAACGATGCTCCAGAAGGAGAGGCAGTTCTTGTAAAATGGGTCAATGACTGTTTCGAAGCCAATGAATTTAGCAAGCTGGTGCATGAAGAAGTTGATCAGCAAAGTTTAAAAAGGATGATCAAAATTGGGTTGTGGTGCATAGAAGAAGACCCAGAAGTCCGCCCCTCAATTAAGAAGGTGATTCAGATGTTGGAAGGTACTATAGAGATAGCTGAACCTCCATCGACTCAATCTTCATTTCAGCATTAGTTCTTCATTATTTAAAAGAGTGAAGTATTTCCTTTTTTTTCCCATAAAACTCGATTTGTAATTGGATTTAAAGAAGTTCAAAGTTGTTGCTATCAAGCTTGTGCGGCCTTCCATATTGATTATAGTTGCACTTCCATTATGCATGGCCTCCTTTTATGTGCTATTAGAAAGTTAAGCCCTATTTCGAGCGTATGGTGTTGCCGAACTTAGTACTATATACGTACATATATAAGTCACATAAGAAAAATATGAAAAAATAACGATAATCCCCTCAAACTACAGCCTAATTTTCTACCACCACCTAAAAAAATCTACTTTGAAAATTATTCCCAAACTATTAAATAATCACAATTACCCTAAAATAGAAGAAAAAAAAAATCCTAAACTTTGTTTGATTGTGAATTTCTTTAGAAAAGGGAAATTGAAGAATTTATTGGCAATTGGAAATTGAAAAGTCTTTTTACAGCATTAAATGAAGAATTATAAAACACAAAAAATCAAAATCAAAGGGAATTAATTGGTAGAATGATTGATTTGACTTAATATGATCCGTAGCAAAAAGTATTTTCTTTCTTCGATTGTCGATATCGTCGAAATGCTATAATATTATCCCGATGTACTTGGTTGGTATGCAACTACGTGCATAAATGGCTTGCTAAACTATCAAATTCAATATATAGTATTGATTTTCTACTCTCAAAATCAGATCACTACTTGTTTAAGAGTAAATCACTTGCAGATGATCAAACACCATACATGATCTCAATCCTTAGATATTTATCTACTTCATTTAAATATTATTTTTATCTTTTCTTTATACACATATTCATGTATATTTGTTAGAAGCACAAAAACCATATTTGCTCCAAGATTGCTCCAAGATTTAGAAGTTCTCCAATGGAACCTTGAGTCAAATCTTTTTGGTTAGGGTTTCATGGCCACTGTCGTTGGCCTTACGGCTTCAGCGTCGGCGTCAGGTCCTCGCTCGAGATCTTTTGCGGATATGTGGTTCTTGATTCTCCTCAACCTCTTCCTGAGGTGAAGGTTCCTCTTCGAGCGCCACAGATGGTAGAGGGAGAAGTCTGCATCATTTTTTCTAATGAAGATTGATTGATCTGCCTTATCGTTTCAGTTCTCCTTGGTGTTGAAATTTCTACGGCAACGACCTTCATTGGATACCATCCGGTCGTCTATCCGAGTAAGATGGGGTCTGAGTAAGCAACCGATTGTATCTTCTATGCTAAAACCTAGAAATGTCTTTGTGCATATGACAACTGAGGAAGATTTTGTAAAGGCGTTTGCTAGGGAAAGTTGCGAAATTGATGGTGTTTCTTATCGGCCTTTTCACTGAACTATTGATTATCATGAGGAACAAGAACCTGTGAGGGTCCCTGTGTGGTTAAACCTTCCAGGTTTGCCACCGAATTTTTATCATTAGGATCTCCTAAGAAATATTACGTTGCCGATTGGAAGGTTCCTTGAGAGAGATAATTCTACCAGATGCGCGACGAGGACGGATGGGGCCCGCGTTTGTGTGGAGATGGATGTTTCGAAAGATCCGCTCAAGGCTTTATGGATTGGTACTCCTCATCATCCTTTCAGTTTTTATCAAGAAGTAGAATTTGAGACCCTCTTGGCATATTGTGTACATTGTAAAATGCAGGGTCATAATGTATTAACGTGTAAATGGAAAGTGAAGAAGAAAGAAGAGGGGGCTTCAAAGGGGAAGAAAGATGGGGGTTTCACTGGAGTGTGGGTACAGAAGACTAATAATGAAATACCGTCAAGTTTTCAGTTAGGTGAATCAAGTAAACAGGGGAATTTGGGTTCTCAAGATGCAGAATGTAATGCTCAAGATGTAGAATGTAATGCTCAAGATGCAGAATGTAATACTCAAGGTGCCGAATGTAATGTGCAAGATTCAGTTAATGATCATACTCTGATAGGTAAGGCTACGGATGCACAGAAGGCTAATAAAGAAATACCATCGGGTGTTCTGTTAGGTGAATCCATTAATCAGGGGAATTTGGGTTCTCAAGATACAGGATGTAATGCTCTAGATGCAGAGTGTAATGCGAAGGAGCTTGCTATCATGGATTCTATTGCTTCAGAGCCGGTTAGGATGAATTTGGAATTAGTGGTTTCTCCCGAAGGGTTGGGACAGGGAATAAAGGGGCACATTGAAAGGCAGGGGATGGAGGTATCAGTTGAGGTGGGCCCAATTGAATTAGCTTATCTAGAACACGGGGAGATCACACCCCAACAATTTGAGGGGAGTAGGTTCATGTTCCAGAGCCCAAGAGTTATTGAGGCAGTTCTGCCTGAACGTGTTGAGCGTCAATTAGGAGGGGTTGATCTCCTGGTAGGAGAGGCAGAATGGTTTGTTGAGGTTGAGACTTGCTCGGAGAATGAAACTGATGGTGAAATGGAACATTTGGCAAAGGACAAAGTGGTGGTCTCTGATTCTAAGATTGTGAAGGAAGCTGATGATAACCGAAAAGCTATGAAGGAGAGAAGTTCTAAGAGGGTGATTCGTAAGCCCTCTAAATTAAATATTTGATTATGTCTTTTATTTATTGGAATGCTAGAGGTTTAGGGACATCACGAAGGAGATTAAAATTGTAGTAAAGAAGTACAAGCCCAAAGTTGTTGCTATTGCTGAACCCATGCTATAGGAGTCTCATTTGGTTTTATGGAAAGAAAGATTGGGATTTGAGTATTGTCTATCAAACGATGCTGTGGGTGGTAAGCTTTGGTTTTTTTGGAACCAAGTTGTGAACCTCTCGATACTGTGTATGGAAGACCAATTTATTTCCGTTAAAATTGGTTATAATTTGCAAGATTTTTTATTGACAGTTGTGTATGCGAAATGTTCTTACGTGGGAAGACGTAGTTGTGGGATTCACTAGCTAATTCAAGGTATTCTCAGATGCCTTGGATTGTGGCTGGTGATTTCAACATTATTCCTTCGGACCAAGAGAGAAGGGGGGTCGCCCTTGTTTAGCTCTGGCTATGTAAGAGTTCAATGAGTGGATAGAAGCTAATGGTCTTATGGAGATGCCTTTCTCTGGAAATTTGCTATCTTGGTGTAATGGGCAATATGGTTTGTCTAGACAATGGGCGAGGTTGGATCGGGTCTTGATGAATATTAATGGGTTAAATCAGTTTTCGGAGGCAAGAGTGACTTACTTAGCCAGATCTTCTTCTGATCATTTTCCCATGATTATAAAGCTCGAGCAAGATAATATTCGATATGGTTTCCCATCTTTTAAATCTCAACAAATGTGGGTATCGCATGATCTGTTTTTTGAATGTGTTATGAGGTCCTGGCAAGCGGATCTGGAACAGGAGGTAGGAGGTCTGGTGAAGCTTATGATTAAACTCAAAAGATTAAAAGTGGTATTACGAGATTGGAACAAGAGGACGTTTGGTAGAACTGAGCATCATATAGCTAATCTTGAGTGTCGTGTAGAAGGTTTAGAGGCGTTATTGCAAGAAAACTATTCGGAGGAAGTTGAGGATGAGCTTGTTGTTTCTAAGGTAGAATTATCAATGTGGAATGAGAGAGAGCAAGTGCTGTTGTCCCAAATGGTTAAGCAGCAATGGATTACTAAAGGGGAGGTAACTTCAGAATTTTTCCGTGCTGTTTCTAGAAGGAAAAATCAAGAGATTTTTACAATGGCTTTACAAGATGGTACTGTTCTTTCTACTCCTGAGGATATTCATAATGGAGCTATTCAATATTTTTAGTCTTTCCTTTATGAAACTAGGAGTAGTCGTGAACGGCCTGATTTTTCTGGTTTGGTGCAACCGATTGTTACAAACCTTGAGAAAGAGGTGTTGTGCAGCCTTCCTTCGACCTAGGAAATTTTTGAAGCTCTAGATTCCATTCCGGTCGATAGTAGTCCTGACCCTGATGGGTTTGGTGCAGGTTTCTATAAGTCATGTTGGCATATAGTGGGTTCGGATGTTATTGAGGCAGCTAGGGAATTTTTTAATGGGATTCCATTACCATGGTTTTATAGTGCGACATTTTTAGAACTTATTCCCAAAGTAAGTAATCCTACGAGTTTTGATAAATTTAGGCTAATCAGTCTTTGCTCTGTCTTCTATAAGATTTGTTAAAAAATATTGGTGAATCGTCGTTCACCTATTCTCCATAAGATTATATCTCCAGAGCAATGTGCGTTCGTTACAGGACGTAGCATACATGAAAATATTAGTTTGACTCAAGAATTAATTCATGGAATACACAAGCCATGTCATGGAGGGAATATTGTGTTGAAAATTGAAATGGCGACAGCGTATGATAGTGTGTCTTGGGATTTCTTGCTGAATGTGTTGAAGGCCTTTGGTTTCTCTGATTGTTTATTATGGATTATACGGCAATGTATATCGTCATCGTGGTATTCTATAGGGCTTAATGGAATCCCTAAAGGTTTCTTTAAAGGAGGGAGATGATTGCATCAAGCGGATCCAATTTCCCCTTATCTATTCATTTTGATGGAAGAGGTCTTGACCAGGTTGATAAAGAAGCAGGTTGAAGTTGGCAAGATTGTTCCTTTTTTCTCATCCTAGAGGTACTCCTATTATTTCTCATCTTTTTTACGTGGATGATATTGTTTTGTTTTCAAATGGAGGAAAGGCATCATTGAGGGCAATTTCAAATGTCTTCAAAGTATATGAAGGGTGGTTAGATCAGGTTGTAAGTAAAAGTAAGTCCTCTATCTATTTTTTGAAACATATTAGTGCACATCGGGGGAGAAGCTTGCTTAGAATCTTGGGATTCTCGGAAGGTAATTTTCCTTTTGTGTACTTGGGAGCTCCGATTTTCTCAAAAGATTATTGGTCAGGCATTTTGATTTTATGATTCAAAAGATCCGAGGAAGGCTGAAAGGTAGGAAGACAAAAATGCTTTCAAGCGGTGCTAGATTGTTACTTATTAAACATGTTATCCAAAGTATGCCGATTCATTTGCTTTCGGTTTTGAACACTCCGAAACAGGTCATTAATAAACTTCATTTCATAATGAGCACCTTTTTTTGGGGTAGCATTGACGACAAACCAAAGAGGAAATAGTTTGCTTGGAGGGAAATGTGTAAACCAGAATTAGTAGGAGGTTTAGGCATCCGGAATTTACATGATGTCCAACATTCTTTAAGTATGAAATTAGCATGGAATTTGCTGTCTCAAGTATCTCTTTGGGCTGCCTTTTTTTTTTAAAAAAATATGTAGTAGGTAGGCATATTACAGAAATTGATTCGAATAAAGGAACGGATTTTTGGAGAATGATTGTGAGATGTATTCCATTGGTTTTGGATAAGTCTAAATAGAAGGTTAGAGATGGCAAGATCTCATTTTGGAGGGATAATTGGTCGGGTTTGGGTGCTCTGGCTGATACGCAAGAAAGCTTGGAATTACCGAATTTGCAGTTGGAAGCATGTAAGGGTGATAGAGGATGGAATAAAGAACTGTTTTCCAGGTTGTTGGGGAATGAACAAGCTGCAGTGATTGTTGAGAGGCTTGGCAGAATTAAACCAAGTGTTGATGTCCTTATTTGGCTCCCAAACAGTAATGGTAAGTTCTCAACTAGTAATGCATTGGAGTGCATTCATGCTCGGGTTCTAGAGTTTGCATGGGCAAATTGGATTTGGCATCCGACATTACCAAAGAAAATTTCAATTACAATGTGGAGAGCTTGGCATAATTGTTTACCAGTTGATAAGGAGGTTTGGTGATTGAATATCCCCATGGTATCGAAATGCAACTGCTGCTTAACTAGGTAGGAGGAAAATCTGGATCATATGTTAGCTAAAGGTGAGCTGGTTGAACAGGTGTGGGCGAGTTTTGTTTCAGTTGTGGGACTGCCTTCCCTGCAAGGAAAGCTATGGCAGGAGAGAGTTGAGTTCTTCCACAGAAGGGCAAAAATGTCTGTTAAGGGGGGTCAACTAATTGGTATTTTGCCTACCATCATTTATTGGAGATTGTGGTGGAGTAGATGTCAAGAAAGAATGGAGGATAGAAGAGTTTCTCTTGGTTCAGTAATTGTTGCGACTAAATATTGGCTGGTTGGCCTTGAAGATTAAGGACTTAAAGAAAATAAGTGCATGTGATGAACTGGTTTTGAGGAATTTGCAAATTCCTTTTAAACCTCTGACTAATAACATAGTAAAATTTGTTCAATAAAGGAGACTAGCAGTAGATTTTGTGAAATTAAATATTGATGGTTGCTCTATGGGGAATCCGGGTGAGGGTGGTGCTGGTGCTAGTGGGGTGATACAGAACTCTAATGGTAAATTTATTTGTGGTTTTTTGAATTTCCTGGGAGAACATTCCAATTATGCTGCAGAGGTGCTAAGTATTTTGCATGGACTTCGAACCGTTTATCTTATGGGGTTTAGAAAGGTGGAAATAGAAATGGATTCAAAATTGGTGGTGGACTGGTTGAAGAAGAAACGGTGTAGTTTATGGTATTTGGAAGATTTTTGGGAAGAGATGATGGAGAGATTGGAGGGGATTCAATTTTCTATTAACCATATTTTTAGAGAGTTTAATGCCGTTGCAGATGTTTTAGCAAAAATGGGTGCTAAAGGTTTAAATAAGTTATGGGTTGGGAATGATGGGATTCCAGCTTTAATTAGGGGTTTAATTAGACTAGACATAGGAAGTGTTCCTTATATTCGTGTTTGTTTATAATGATTCTTGTAATTTGTTTCATTGGTTGTCTTTGTTTATTTTAGTGGTAAATAAGTTTCAGCTGGGTTGATGGATTTTTTGTTTTTATTTGTAAATCCCCAGCTTTGATGAATTTTGTATAAGGTATTCCTTAGCCATAATTAAGGATTTATTAATAAACTTGGGCGGGGATCACTCATGGACATGTGGTCACTCTCTCTTTATAATTAAAAAAAAATACAACTAAATGCATATAAACAATGATATTTGACCCATTTTGATTATAATTTTGACTTAATTACAAAAAGCTATTTGCTCACGTGGTTGGAATGTATTGTGTATACGCCATAAATATGGCCGTGCACGTGCCCCTTGATATGCTCCATGAATCTAACCTTCGACGTTGGTGCCTGGATCTACTGGATTTTATTCAACAAACACATTTTTCATCAAATAGATACTGAATGCTTGTTAGATTACTAAACGTGAAATAAAAAAACCCGATATATGAAGAAAAAATGATAAAAGAATAGTGCAAGAGATTGGTAAGTAAATGATAGCATGCAACCTTTGAGTAGAAATGTTGGTGTTTGTAGTTGGAGGGATAACAAAATTATTAACGGAAGCGATAAAACATTAAAAGAATTAAAGGCAACTAGAAGTGTTGAGGATAAAATGAACCAGGCCGAGGCCACCAGGAAAAAGAGAGAGAAGGAAAAGATAGAAGTTGAAGAAGGTGAAAGCATGTTACGTTAGACACATAAAGATAAAGGTGAAAGAGATAAAGCTGACAAGATATCAACCATGCATGTTAAGATATAAAATAAATAATAAAATCTACCTCTTTCTCTCAACTTAAATTTTTGGGACAAGTAATGATTTCACATGATATCAAGAGCCACTCGGTCTACACCAATTTCGATCCAAGTAGGAATGGGGCAACAGCTCCCAAAGAATTTCGGAAAGTTTATCTTAGTCATTGGTCTTGCATGTCTTTCTATCCCGTTAATTGTGCTAGCCTTTCCGCTTTTCTTATCTTTAGATATCGTCTTTGGGCATACAAAAGGATTACTTATAAAACTAATAATCAAGAATTGATTGAGGATGTCTCTCTTCGAGCAGTTACTTACAATGAACTCAAAGTTGGTGCCTGAAGAAGAAGTGGACGAACCAAGCTTGGAGAGAATGGTGAAGATTGGGTTTTGGTGCATTGAAGAGGAGCCTGCAGTCTGTTCTTCATTGCAGGAAAATAATATTGATTCTTCCAGCTAGCCGTTTGAATATCTAGGTCTTGCATGCCTTGAGCCTCGGAGCTTGGAGGGTGCTATTTTTAAAATGTGTAGTAATTCTTTTTCTAGGGTAACATGCATGTTATTGAATTTGATCCCTTGGGTCTCAGAATTAATCATCATCAGTACTATACATATTTGAGATTACACATATTAAGAAACCAAAATACTTTACAAACATGATCAAATAAAGAAGTATATATATAAATTATTGGTTGTCACAAACATGATTTCTCGTCTCTTTTATTTTGTCATGAATCTCAACAGATAGATTCTTAACTTTATCATCTGCTTTTGCTAGTGTTGCATGATCCCCAACTGTCACTACAACAAATTTTACTTTTAGGATAAAATTATTTAGGGACGAACTGAAAAGTAACTTTTTGAGACGAAATTCAAATTTCATCTAAAAAAATGGATGAATTTACAAAACCGTTCGAACGGATAAATATCTGGTCGAACAGGATCTTCTGTGATGAATTAGATCGTCTTAAAAAGTCACATGCGTTCGAACGAACAAAAATCCATATTTTGGGGGGAAATAATTTATTTTGTCGGGAAAAGTTCAAAACCGTTCGAACGGCAATTGTGTTGTTCAAACGGAATAGATTTGGTGGCAAAATCTGGCGGGAAGGTTTCTAGACCGTTCGAACGGCACATATTTAGTTTGAACATATTCGAACACTACATTTATACATTCGAACGTATAATATTAATTTCTGTACATAACTCAAAATATAAAAAAATGTATATATATATATCATATATTTGAATTCATAAATTAATTTTATGTAATTAATTTAAAAATATTTTAGTGATTTCTTTTATGTTAAATAAGGTTTTTAGTTAAATAAATATTATCAGTCATACACCACATAATATAAATGAATAATTAATCTAGAAAAAGATAAAGAATATTTAATTCATAACTAAAGCAAATTATCAAAACACCATATACTATCCATAACAAAAACAAAAAAAATATAAATAAAAGATAGAAACTATTGTGATTCGAGGTTTCTGTACACATCCTCGAATGTAGCTAATCGTCTCTTTACTTGTGTCAGTAGAATACTGAGTGTGACCTGAGTTGCATTACTGACATGAATTTATGTATGTAACTCAGAGATGCTAGCATTAATCTTTGCATGTAACTCAGAGATGCTAGTAGTAATCTCTGTATGTAACTCAGATATGGCAATATGCACTGCATCGATCGCCACTGATGTGTGTATGCCGATCTTAGCACACAGTATATCGCCCATCTCCTCCCGAGTAGATGTGTGTGATGCCTCGGCCTGTATAGATGCCTCACCAGCCGATACTCCAGGATCTTCCGACTGTGCATCTCTCTGAATATCAACCCGGTCCGGAATTGGTCCACGAAAACAAAGTCTCGAGTGTCTTGTGCTTCGTGACAGGGTGGTTCTGTTGATCGGTCTCATCGGCTCCCATGAATGCTTGGCAACATCTGGCACGATCCCGGAATATAGAAAAAATCGAGTGATTGTGATCCCGAACAGTAGTATATCTATCATAATGTACCGAGTCTCTGATTAGATCCTTTCAAATATATACCCCACGAGGCCGATTGGAATGCCACGCACGACCCGTAGCATAAATTTTGCTCGATCCATGCCAACCTCGGTCTTTTGCTGCCAAGGGTCAATATTGTTGGCGATTATCAGATTCACGATCTTGAAGAAAGAAGATAAATCTACCTGCCTAATGCTCTTCGTCCTATCGTACTCTGGAGCATCTGGACCAACAATCAAGTCTCTGATCTCATGATCAGCGAGGGTATCGACCTCATCCGTGTAAACTGCTCATTCGTCCTGAGCCGTCTTCGCATCATCTGAAGGACCAGACTCTCTAGGCAATAGGTTTGGATATGCATCGACCAATTTAGAAATATTGAGATATGCAGCGAGTCCGTCTGCTAAAAATATAACAGGAGCTCTTCGGACACAAATCCTGTATGCCCATCCATCGTCTGGGCTGGTACCACCGAGCTCTTTATAGAACTTAGCGACGATGTCAATATAGGAAATGAACTCTATTGCTTCTTCTCGTTGATCTAGGATTGGTGTCCAACCACAATCGTTGAATACTGATGGGAGGGAATGGCCCTCACATATAAGAGTCGCAAAATCAGACAGTTTTACCTGCCGCTCTAGTAAAACAGTCCTCTCTCGAACTGTTTGGATAGAAGGTTCCCTGACCTGACACGTTTACGACTCCTATAAGACATTATTATGAACATGAAATTTAAAAAATAAAATATATATTCAACATTAGTGATAAAATGTAATATGAGAAAATATTCACAAAATTATATAGTAATAGCAATTTAATAAATTAATTGATATAACAACAAAATAAAACGATGAAGATAAATTAATAAGTTAATATAAACTAATTGGTTTGAATGGACTCTGTAGTGGTCGAGCATATAATATAACGTTCGAACGTCAAAAATAGTGTTCGATCGGACAGGTTAAAACGTTTGAACAACGGCCATGAAAACACATGAAATACATCGATTTCGTGGGTTTTTTCGACGAAGCACATACTACTCTTCATTTCTAATCATCCTACGGTGGTTTTGTGGTGTTCTACGGTGCCTATTAATGGAAAATATAATTTTTCTAGAGAAAACAAATAAGAAGATAAAAATAAATGGTAAAATAACTTTTAAAGAGCATACCTTCACTTAAGAAGAAGAGCGTTCGACGTGGGTGGTGATTACGACGGTAGACGACGGTGATTGATGGACGTTCAAACATTTTCTCTCAGTTTTCAAACGGTTGAGGTCGACAGAGTTGAAATGCCTTCGCCCATGATAACTTATATGTACATAACTGTTTGAAGGCTATATTTAACCATTCGAACGGTTTCAAAGGACTGTTTGAACGATAGTATTTACCAATAGAATGGTATTTATTCCAAATTTAGTAAAAATGTATATTATTGTATATTATAATGGTCACCACTTTAAACTCATTAGAGAATTGACTACAACCAATCCAAAGACTCCCAAGATTTTTCAAAAAACTAAATATGGCTCATGCAGCTCACCTTCTTAGCATAAGTACTGAGGAATGAACTCGATCAACAAATTGATCAACTTCATGATCAAGATCTTAATCAAAGGACAATGAATAAAACATTGGGTGGCTGCCCCGTGTATAAAGAGAGAAACTTTTGATTTGGAAGTACTTAATTTTTCTTTTGGAAAAATAATTGGAAGTATTTAATTACTCATAGTCTTCTAGCTTAAGAAATCATTAAGAATTTCAAAAAGAAAAATATTTGATCTATACAGGAATCTTAAAAAAGCAAACTTATGAACTGATATGTATTTATGGTGTACGCCAAATTATAAATCACTTTATATTGTAAAGTAAATTTAACATCTTACATCAAGTTTAATAGTTATTTTATATTTTAAAAAAAATGATGCAGCCAATCACATTAGTAGAGTGCTTAAAAAGTACGCAAAAGTGACTACACATAAAATTTTTGTTGTGGTTGTGGTGTAATTAGTTTGCTTTTGTAAGATCTTTGTGTACAACTGATATGTAAGCATATATATTTAGGAAATGAGACAACTCTTCTTACAAATTCCCTAGACTGAAAGGTCTCAAACACGTCTCATGAACTCATGAAATGCCAATTCTCGCTAGAACATTATCCTTTAGGAAGCTTCATGGGCTTTTTGTGAGACAAGGTAGATTAGGAGGATCCCACATAACATCTTGCGAATATCTTGTGAGAGGTTTATCAAACTCAATGTTTTTACAATTTTTGTTCTAGTTTTATTGTATTAGGAATAGGATCAAGTACTCAACTATATTAGACTTATTAAGCTACATGCTTTTGGCAATTGAAAATACCATTTTTCACAATAACAAAGAAAACACGAAACCACAAAATGGGCTGCTTCTCAATCCACACAAACATTGAGCAAATGCAAGTTGTGGCCTTTTTGACCCTCAATATATATCTTTTTCTCTTTTGATTAAATCCGCAAAGATTGGGGAGGAAGGGGGGCTGAGCTATTTTGCTAAGGAAAATGCTAGTTTCTCCCTCATTTGTCTCTTGAATTTGACAGTTTATACATTTTTTTTTCTTTAATGGTTAAGGAAGTGACTACAAGTATATTTGTGTATTTTTTTAAAAAAAATGTTTAAAGATGTTTAAAAAATGTTTAAAAAAAGGAAAAAAAAAAGTGCAATTGCATTAGGGGTGTGTAAATGTTGGGCGGCGGAGTAGCAACATCCTTTTAATAAAGAAAAATACTACTATACTGTCCTAGTTATACCGCTCACTTTGTCCTATGGACGTGGCAATGACACCACCATATAGTAACAAGTAGCTTACTAAAAAATTAAAAATACAAACATAAAAGAGATTAAGGAACCCACCTTACACACACACACACATATATATATATATATTTTAATAAATTACATGCAAGGCACCAAATGATCAATAGAGCAAAAGTGAACTATATAACTAGGATAACACAGTAAGAATACTGTTTTGATAAATATTCATGGCTGGGTAGATATTCGAGATCAATAAATGTTGGTAGTTATGGATTCATAAACGTTGGAACAAACCAATTCGACAAGCATGGAAGTCAAGGTAATAAGTACCTCTACTTGGAGATGGGCAGATGCAAATGGGGACTCATGTGGCGTGTTAAGTTTTCAAAAAGAAAGGTAGATCAATTGGACCCCATATGCTGTGTGACTTGGTAACACAAACACGGGACCTTCTTCTTCCATCTTTTTCTTCTTCTTCTTGAGTTATAGGGGAGGAATTTTATGCATTAGTAACTATTTATTTTCACATTCTAAATTTTATAGTTTTTTTTTCATAAGTTGTGAGAGTATTTTTCATAAAGTGTGAAACTATTTTTTTATAAAATGTAAGGTATGAAGTAATAAATAATAATTGATAAGAAGAATTTTTTTTCATAGAATCATGGATTTTGGTGCAACCCAGCAGCTGCTGGGTAAATTACAAATAAAAATGCTATTGTCATCGAGAAATGGGTCTCGATAATTTTTTTTATTACTTAATGCTTACAGTCCTTACTCAACTACAAGTACATAGAGAGCAGCTGCCACCTATTTTACTATGCATTGATGCTGCAGATGTTAGATTGCAGTTGGCATTAGGAGATAGAGAGCAAAAGGAATGAATCTAGTGTACTTAGTAAAGGCAATCACAAACAAGCAATCAAACTACTGCATCCGGTTGATTGCTGCCCTATAATTTTTCAGCTGTGGAAGAGCGTTTCGTTTTAAACGATTAAGTGTTTTGTAGTAATATAGTGATTTTTTTTATTTTTAAAAAAATGTTTAAAAGTATAAAAAAAAATCTTTTTGTTCTTGTCGGGAGCCGTCTTGTGCTGTAGCACGACTCAATTACAAATATTGAAGTTTTACCAAGAAATTGTCCTCAAATATATATCCTTCTAAGAGCACTCCCAACTGATGTTGTATAATACATTTTTCTCTAAAAATATAAAGAAATGCTCTCAAAACACCCTCCATCGGATCTTGTATTTTAAAGATATTTTTACATTGAGCTACAAGAAACTGCTAGATCTAGAGGATTCTATTCATCAATGTAAACATTTTTAATTAATTTCTCACTCCTCCACTTCCTGAGTTTCTCATTTCCTCAACTCTCTCTATTCACATTTGGACCTCTCTCGTTCCCACGCTTTCTCTTTGTTTGGCACCAAAGACAGAACCAGAGCCTTCCATCTTCCTCGACTTCGCTCGTCGACTCCATCACTGATCATCCATTGTCTTCAAGCTCTGCTCTCACGGCTGAGGTGAAGATTAGAAATTTTTTTGCCCCGTTACTATCCATTTTTTTGCCCTTTTCTGGGTTCTATTGAGTTTCTGTTCGACTCCCAGGAAAGTTATCGGAATCTAGAGTTTGTTTCTGTGTTGGTGGGTAGGTTTTTATAGAACTAGTAAAAGGGTCTTAAAAGTTTTGGGTGTTTGAAAGCCTGTGAGAGAATTTAATTAAGTAAAAAGGCTCTTTATTTGCTCAGATTTGGAAGATAGACCTCCTGCTTCGAAGATATGGTAATGGTTTCAGAGGAAGTGACTCGGTTTCATATTTTTTGCAGTAGACATCAGAAAGACCCAGCTTTGTTGTCAACGTTATGCACAATAAAGTTCAATCTAGAGTACTTAGATTTTATCCATTTCTATTGGTTTGTTTGTGCGCAATTTTTTTTCTTATAAATAATTTTGTATGTAGTTACTTGCCGTTACCCTTTCGTTTCGTTTTCCGTAGTCTTTTTTATAAAGGTTATATAATGGCTTGTTTGAGAGGTTTATCTTGGGCTTAGTTTTGGCCATCACAAGAGAAAATCAATGATACAAGTGGAAAGCGTCAAGTCTTCCTCTCTTGTTCTCTCTCAAGGAGTAAAAGGAGGAGTGTTATAGTCTGGTAGTGTGGTTGCGAAGGTGAACTACAAAATGGAAGGTCTTGAAGAGAAGTGGGAGAATCTGAGATTAACGGAAGATGAGAATGAAACTATAGAGCTAGAAGGAGAGGTTCCAGATGAAGCAGGACGAAAAGGAGAGAGGAGTGTGGTGGGGAAAGTGTGGTCGGAAAGAGTGATAAGAAGGGAGGTGTTGTGTTCGACAATGGAAAAATTTGGAAGATCAGCAAGGTTGCATCTTTTATGGAGTATCAAAATAATGTTTTTATTATTACGTTCGAAACAGAGGCAGACAAGCAAAAAGTAATGGTTGGACGTCTGTGGTTGTTTGATAATTGTTTAATGGTGATGAAGCATTTTGATGTTTACACTCAGCCGTAATGGATGGCCTTTGATCATGAAGAATTTTGGTTACAACTTCATCAGTTGCCAATGGCGTTTATGAATAAGGAATGCTGTATACATATTGGCAACTCAGTGGGAAAAATTATCAATGTAGATGTTCCAGAGGATGGAGTGGGGTGGGGAGAATTTCTTCGGATTAAAGTGGAAATATGCTTAACGAAGAAAATTGCTCGAGGAAGGATGATTAATGTACGAGGCAACCGAGAGTGGATTCCTATCCAATACGAAAAGTTACCCAAGATATGTTTTAAGTGTGGCCAAATTGTGCATATTTCGGGTAATTGTTCAGGTGAAGGGGGCAAGTCTTCTGAGACAGAAGGAAAAACTGCTCAGTTTAGGCCATGGTTACATGCTGATGCATTACAAAGGAAGAGATCTAATGTACATGCAGAAGGGAGTTTTTTCAGGACTGGAAAAAATTCTTCAAGTTCGTGTTGGAGAACAACATATCCATTACAGTCGCACAACGCCGGGGGAAATTTGAAATTTAATGTAGATCGTAACGTGCTTGCGGAAGATAATGGTGATAGCGAGAATCAAGGGGAGCGGTTTCATCACATGTAATGGAGGATACGCTTGATACTGGTCAAGAGAAAGGGAGTGAAAATGGGGAAGGGAATTACGCGGTTTTGAAAAGGGATATAGAGAAATGGGCTGGCGTGGATATGGGCTTAAATGAAGAAGGCCCAGCATGTGGTTTGTGTGGCGTTGATGGGCCAGTTGGAATTTATGTTATAGAAGATGAGGGAGACACAATTGAAGCTGTTGTGTCCGTCGAGATAGAGAAGGTAGCTGCAGAAATTGGAAATAAAGCTGGCAAACAGACTCGCAGTTGGAAGAGAAGGGCTCGAGGGATGGGTACTCGAACTACTGCAGGGTGCCAGGGACATAATGCTAAAAGATCATGTGTGGATGTTGGATTCTCAATTGAGAAGCAAAAGAATTTGAAGCGCATTAGAACTGCTCATGGAAATGCCTCTGAGGGGCTTAAAACAAATATGGTGGTGGCTGCTTGTCAGCCCCACCAAGCCAAATGATTCTACTAAGCTGGAACTGCCGAGGGCTTGGGAACCCTCGGATAGTTCAAGACCTTTGCTTGCTAGTGAAGGAAAAGAAACCCAATTTTGTTTTCTTAATGGAAACAAAGTTAAGTGCAAATAAATTCAGTAGACTCAAGTGGAGACTGGGGTATGATGGTTGTTTTGTAGTGGATGCCAAAGGTAGAAGTGGTGCCTTGGCATTGTTCTGGACAGTTGAAACTCAAATTGAAGTACTTAATTATTCTGAACGACATATAAGTGCATGGATAAAAGATGTAGATTCTTCTTCGAGGTAGTTATTAACAGAATTTTATGGAGAACCAGATGCAGCAAGGAGAACTGAAGCATGGGAATTTCTGGAATCTCTTAAACCAGATTTTCAGCATGCTTGGTGCGTCCTTGGGGATTTCAATGAAATTTTGTTTAGTAATGAGAAGAGGGGAGGGAAGCCTAGGAGGGAAGTGCATATGGTGAGATTTAGAGAAGCTTTAGAGAGTTGTCACTTGCATGACCTTGGCTTTAAGGGGGATATGTTTATCTGGAGCAATAAACATGGGGATGGAACATATAGAAAAGAGAGATTAGATAGAGTGGCTGCTAACCCTATTTGGCCTAACATGTTCCAAGATTATGAGATTGGAGTGTTAGTGGCAAGAAGCTCGGACCATAAACCTTTACTCATGAGGTTTAGTGGTAGAGATGAGGAAAATAGAAGAGGTAGGAATCTGTTTAAATATGAGGCAAGATGGGAGCTAGAAGAGGAGTGTGGTAATGTGGTCAAGAATAGCTGGAACTTGAGGAGGCTTACGATGGATCCTGTGCATAATGTCATGAGTCTTCTTGAAAAGTGTGGGAGAAGTTTAAGGAGATGGAGTAGGGGACTGGATCAAAACAAGGGGAAGGAATTAAAGGTGCTGTCTGATCGACTGAAGTTACTACAGGAGTGTGAGGATGAACATAACATTCATAAGGTGAAGTCGATTCAATTGAGGATAGGTTTTCTGCTGGAATAAGAACATATTACATGGAAACAAAGAGCAAAGAGGCATTGGTACAAAGAGGGGATAGATATACCCGTTACTTTCATGCATGTGCTACTGAGAGGAAAAAAAAGAATACTATCAAAAGCGTGAAAGGTGAAGATGATATAGTGTTGACAGATGTAGCAGAAATTGCAGGAACATTTCAGCGTTTCTTTACAAAGGTGTACACTTCTTCAGAACTATCTCTGGAGATCGTTGATAAATGTTTGGAGAACATGGAGGCTTGAGTTTCAGTTGAGATGAATCAACAGTTGGACTCGGTTTTCACCAGAACAGAAGTGGATGCTGCAATCAAACAGATGGGGCCTCTTAAATCCCTAGGACCAGATAGCTTCAGTGCAGGTTTTTTTCATACACATTGGGATGCTGTTGGAGAGGAAGTTAGCAAAGCTGCTCTTAGCTTCCTAAATGGAGAGGGTACTCTTTCTTCTTTAAATCACATATTTATTGCTTTAATTCCTAAAGTAAAAAATGCTGTGGATGTTAGTGATTTTCGCCCTATTAGTCTATGTAATGTGATGTATAAGATTATTGCAAAAGTAATGGCTAATAAGCTAAAGTGAGTGTTACCTTTAATTATTACTTGTAATCAAAGTGTTTTTCTACCGGGGAGATTGATCACTGATAATGTTATGATCGCTTATGAAATTTTACACTCAATGAAGACTCGCAAGAAAGGAAAGGTGGGAAGTTTAGTTTTGAAGTTAGATATGTCCAAAGCGTATGATAGGATTGAATGGAGGTTTTGAAGGCTTTGATGATGAAGTTGGGATTTAGTGGGAAGTGGGTTCAATTGGTAATGGAGTGTGTTAGTTCAGTTAGCTATGCAATCTTGATTAATGGTACTCCTGGGGAGGTTTTTTGTCCAAAATGGGGGTTGAGACAAGGTGACCCTTTGTCACCTTATCTCTTTATACTTTGTGCTGAAGGTTTAAGCTCTTTGATTAATGCTGCAGAAAAGAAAGGGGATATAAAAGGTGTTTTAGTGAGAAGAGGTGGTACATGTATCAATCATTTAATGTTTGCGGATGATTGTATTCTATTCTGTAGAGCAAAGGTTTCAGAGTGGAAGAAAATTCATGAAGTGCTGAAGCTATATGAGGCAGGATCAGGTCAAATGCAAAATAAACATAAATATTCTTTCTTTTTTAGTTCTAATACTAGAGCTGCTGAGAAAAGTGATATCATTCAAGAAGCAGGAGGTGGTGTGTGTGGGAGCTATGAAAGGTACCTGGGATTACTAGCTTTGGTGGGGAGGTCAAGTTTTTATACTTTTAGAGGAATAAAGGAGCGTATATGGCAGAAAATTCACAGCTGTAAAAACTCTTTTCTCTTTCAAGCAGGGAAGGAAGTACTTATCAAAAGTGTATTACAAGCTATACCTACGTACACGATGAGTGTATTTCGGCTACCAAAGAAGTTGTGTCATGAGATTTCAAATGTTCTTGCTAAATTCTGGTGGGGCAGTAGGGAGGGGAGAAGAAGATTCATTGGATGAGATGGGATACAATGGGCAAATCTAAGAGTGAGGGAGGTATGGGGTTTAGGGATTTGGAGAGTTTTAATGAGGCTTTGCTCACCAAGCAATGCTGGAGAATGGTGTAGTTTCCATCTTCTTTGGTGGCTAAGATTTTTCAAGAAAAGTATTTTAAGTAGACTTCTTTAATGGAGGCTAAACTAGGGAGGGGTGCTTCTCTTATCTGGAGGAGCTTGTTCTTAGCAATCGATTTGTTGAAAAAAGGGTTAAGATGGAGCGTGGGTAATGGTCAAAACATTAAGATATGGGGGCAAAAGTGGCTTCACTCTCCAAAAACTTTCTGTGTGCAGTCACAAGTTAGCAGGTTGGATCGAGATGCAAGAGTGAATGAGTTGATTATTGAGGAGAATCACAGATGGAATGAGCAGCTAGAAGCTGAAGTGTTTAATAAGGAAGAGGCAGAGCAGGTTTGTAATATTCCTATTAGTTTCCTTGGAGGACCCGACAAGAGATATTGGGGATATACTAGGGATGAGACTTTCAGTGCAAGGAGTGCCTATTATTCTGCTCTAAATCAGAAACATATGAAGCAGGGAGAGTCTTCTATGAAAAGTGGTTTGGAAAAGTGTTGGAAGAAATTATGGAAATTGGAGGTACCAGGAAATGTGAAGAACTTCTTGTGGAAGGCTTGCCAAGGTGTTTTGCCGACAAGACTGAATCTGTATAAGAAACAGGTGGTAGACAGTCCTATCTGTATGGTATGCAAGAAAGAGGCTGAATCAGAGGTACATGTGCTATGGAGGTGTGTGGCGGCAAATGACATATGGAATGATGCTGCAAGTCTAGTGCAGAAATGGATTGTAAATGAAATGGACTTTCTAGAGTTTTGGATAAGGTGTACTGAGACACTAAATGAGGTTACTCTTAGTTGGGTTGCTGTTATGTTGAGGAAAATATGGTTAAGAAGGAACAACTTTCTATTTGAAGGTAGAATGATTGAGCCAAAAAGACTTGTACTAGGAACTAATGAGTTAATGGAAGAATATAAGACTGCACAAGTGAGAAAGCAAGAAGGTCAGCAAGGAGGGACTTCTACCAACAATACTAGGAAATGGAAAACACCATCAGAAGGTTACATTAAGGCCAATTGGGATGCGGCGCTACATGAAGATGTGAAGGAAATGGGTATTGGAGTTATTGGTCGGGACTGTGAAGGAGAAGTTTTGGTTTCCCTCCTTGCTAAAAGGAGTTTTAACTCTAAACCTGTGTTAGCCGAATGCTTGGCATATATAGAGCAATGGTTTTGTGCCATGAACTTAACCTTTACAATGTAACATTTGAAGGTGATGCACAAAGTGTGGTGAAGGCAGTAAATAGTAAAGAAGAAAATTGGCTTTGGTTTGGGCAAGTTGTGGATGATATCAAAGAATTACTTGAGAGAAGACAAGATTGGAAGGTTGCATGGGTACCGAGAGAAGCAAATGGTGTTGCACACCAATTAGCTAAGTTCAGTTTTAATTATAGCAATGAGATTGTAATGATCGAGGAGAGTCCTGAATTTATCTCAGGTAATGTCTTGTTTGAAAAATTTTGTAATTGATCTGTTATCATCAATGAGAAGATCCTTTCAAAAAAAAAAAAAAAAATGATGCAAGTGTGTAGAACATCATTTTTAAGACTTATATGGAAATAATTGCAATCATGAAGCAAACAGAAAATTGTTCAGCATGGCAAAACCATGAAGTTTTTCATTTATAAAAAAATATGATTTGGATCTGAACAGAAGGCATTGGCATGCATCTGAACTAATGAGATCCGTTGGGTGCCTTAATATGGCATTATCGCCAGCACAAGAGACGCTTGTTAAAATGTCGGACTGACCAACAGACCAAGCATGGAATGATTTAGGTCGTTGATGGCTTTGGGACGTTTTCTGATACTATCTATTTCATTTTGTAAAAACGAATCCCACGTTCTGTATGTTGCTCGTCAAGGTTTGAAATGATCAGAAAAAATAATTTTTTCTTTTTATTTTTTGAATTAATTTAAATTTTGATTTAGCTTATAAATTTAGATTAATTTAAAATAGAACATAATTTTATGACATTGTATATTAAGAGATATTGCAAATATCAAAAGATATGAGGATATTATTGATAGTTAGAGAAAATATTTGAAATGAATAAAAAAGATTAAAAAATATAATACTTAAATGATATGAAAAAAAAGATAGATAAACTGATGTATGACATATTGTAAAAATCAGTGTGTAAAATAAAAAAAATAAATTTTAATAATAAATTTTAAAAGATAAAATAAAAAAGCCGTGAGTACTCTTAACGTTCTTCTCATTAAAAGTATACAAATTGTCTTGACATTCGAGAGCTGGATAGCCCTGCCGCCCAATATATTGCATCATTGAATATCACGCGTCCAGTGTCCAATTTCATTTCTTAGAATATTCAATAATACGATCAAGACCAATAAATTAACAATTATAACATCGAAAATAAAACTTCAGTTGAAATTGACGAAAAAATTAAAAACATTAATTGGATTACCATATAGACAAGATTAAATTAATTAAAAATACTTGATCATGCAAAAGATATATGTTTATTTATATCACAAACATATATATATATATATATAATAATGTTACGTACAATCTAATGTAGGTCTTCCATATTCTTTTTTAAAAAAGAAGAAATTACCATTAAAAAAATAATTTTTTTTTATATAAATCTTGGATTTATTCACTTTTTTGAAGGAGAACACGGGCTTACAAATTCAAAAACTGTAAATATAATTTTTCATATATATTTGTAATATACATATATATATATGTTTCTTTTTGATAAGTTCTGGAAATGTAACACCCCGTATTTTAGTATATTTTTAATTGAAGGATTATTTTTATTAATTTAAATATTGGTTCTCTTATTTTAAGTTTATCGGATTTTTAGTGGGTTTATTTTTATGATTTTTTTTTAATTGTGAAAAATTAAATTTGATATGTTTCCTTAATATTAATTATTGTTATGCATTTAAATTACTCTTTATGTTAAATTAGTTATTGTTGGGTCAAATTATTTTATTTTCATTTAACCACTACGTTTAAATTAATTTATTTAACTTGCTGTTTTGAAATCATTTTCGTTGGATAATTTTTTATGATCTAAGATGTGAGGATTGAACCTTATTTCTTTTCCTCACTTTTCTTTTTCTTTTTTTCTTTCTTTCCTCTTTTCTTTTTCTCCCCATTTTCTTTTTCCTCCCCTGTTTTTCCTTCCCGCGCGCAACGTCTTCTTCCTTCTCTACCAGCGTCCGTGCGTCGTCCTCCAGCCCGCCGCCGTGCGCCTCCGTCTGGCGACATCGCCCCTCCCATTCCCTTCCCCACAAGCCGGCGACCTCCCCCTCCGGTTTTCAGCTCCTCCCTAGTCGCCGTGAGTTCCCATGAACAGCCCAAAGCTGCGGCCTTCTCTTCACTCCAGCGCCGCCGTCGCGCCACCTCCGACCACCATCTCTTCACCACTTCATCCTTGACCTCATAGCAGCCTAATGCACCCATCCTTAGCTCGATCTACCACTGGTGAAGCCTATTTATCTCCATCAACGATTTGGGCATTTTTAGCCTAAAACCACCCTCTACGCCGTCACCCACGGCAAACTACCACCACCACTAGCTTCACCGGCATCCCTAAGCCCTACCCTATCAATTTTGGGTCTTGGTTTGTCCCCATTCAAAAGTGAATTTTTGAGACCCACGGCCACAGTGTATTTTACACTGTTTTGTTGCTGAGCCGCCACTTCTTGCACTTCCGTGATCTTTCGAAAATTATTATATAGCACTGTAAGTATTTTTCTAAAGAACTATGGTGATTTAAATATATTTTTGCACTAACTCATATTATTGTGATCTGGTTTGACATGCTGGACTGAGTCCGAGGAGTTCGGGGGTCGGATGGATTATGGATGGAGTTGTTGTGTATTTGGTTTGCATTGTTGGTTGTTGGTATGGTGTTGTTCATGTACATGACATATTTGCACGCATGATCATGTTTGTAAAGGAAACTGGGTTTTCGTGTAATTGCATTCATGTTCATGTGTTTATTGAAAACTGGATTTTCATGTGTTAAATGATTTTTAGGTGCGTGTGTATCACGATCCCAAGCCGAGATGAGGTATTATCTCGGTGGAGCTCCTCTGGTCACTCGGGAGCGGAATATACTGAGTGACGTCTCTTGGGTTGTCGCCGGACGACAACGGGATCGGACGAGATGGTCTCGTGCCGACTCCGTGGCCCCTCTGCTGGCGGGGGCTAGAGGATGCTTGGCCACGAACGCGCTGGGCGCGGAACTGGGCATCGCTCATTGCGTAGTGGGTGCTCAGCCACGAACGCGCTGGGCGTGGAACTGAGCATCGCTACGAAGCCAGGACGTGCGGATGATTCCTAGGGGAGATCATGGTGTATATGGTTAATGGATTAATGGGCTGTTTTCTGGAAAAATAGCGTGTGTTGAATAAAAGGATTTTATGTGATTCATTTTCTGGAAAAATGATGTTTTATTGACTTGGGTCATTTTCTGGAAAAATGACAGATTATTATTTTTGGGTTAAAATGGGATTTTGGCATATGTTGAAAAATATCCATTTTCGGAAAAAATGATATTTTTGGGTCTGATTCATATTTCATCATATGCATGCATGTTAGTTGCACTAATATGTTTTTATCTCGTGGTTATTTGGTTTATACTTACTTGCGGTACCATTCTATGGTTACGTAGATTTTGATGCAGAGGAGGATGAGAGTGAACCTGAGGATTTGGCTCCGCCCGAGGAGTGATTGGGATCACTCGTACTCTGGTTTGAGACCTGTATATATTTTATTTGAGATAACTGTATAACTTTTTAAAGATGATTTATTTTGAATACTTGTATTAAAAATTCTGGTACTTAGTAGACTTATTTATATTATCCGCTGCGTTGTTTATTATATACTGTTGCATGTACACACACTTGGCATTTTCGTTGGGATGTGTGATCGTGTTGTCACCATCCTGACGTCTCGATTCCTGTATCTCCTTACATGGGGTCGGAGGCGCCACAGAAAAAATCTCTTTGGAGATTAATAACTTGTTCTTTTTTTGCCCTAATCAAACTGCAAATTAAAGGCCGACATTAATAAGATGTCTAGGTCTTTAAATATCGCTCTTCTTTTCCAAAGGATGAAACATTTGACAATACATTAATGTGTACGTACGTACGTTCCTACGTTCAACTTCCCGGCCTATTAATTATACCAATCTATATATATATATATATATATAAAATATGCTTTCGATTTTATTAAATCAGCTTCACCACTTATCGACTCATATATATATATATAGTACTCATTGTCCCTTTCCTACGTACATTTATTTCTTGAATGAGTTGTAATGCCACATCCTGCTTAATGTTGCTTCCCTTTTTCTTCTATTTTAGAGTACTAAACTATAAACTGGCCCTATAGTTATATGTTTCCACCCACGTTGAGGACTAATTGCTAATCGTCGTTGCATTTCTCTTTGAAAACATCAATAAATTAACCTCCATGTATTTTTTTTTTATTATAACAAGATTCGTCATATTTTTCACACAATTATAAAATTTTTTTTGCAATTCAAACCCGTGCTCAAAGATATATATATTTGTACTGATTATCATCGTATAATAATAATAAATGGAGCGATATTGCTGTTCATCTTAAATTATATATATCGATTAGCTAAACGTACAATAATCATTTAGGTTGTGTTTGGTTGTTGAACTAAACTCAACTCACTTCAAACTAATCATTGATGAGACCCACTACTTTTTCAACTTTATATAAAAAAAAATTAAACTCATATCAACTTACTTCATACATTTTAACTTAAAAAGTTAAACCCATCTCAATTTAAAAAGTTAAACCTATATCTATAAGACCTATAAAATATTACTATTTACAACTCAATTTAATTCATCTTAATATCCAAACGTAGCCGACTTAAAATGTAATCTATAACATTACGTGTGAAAAGGGATACAAAATTTAGGACGAAAGAACACAAATATTCTAGTAAATGTTGAAATACTATGTGAACTTGAGAAATCAAATAAGATTCTAATGCTAGGAGCAAAGGTGTTGTCTCGCTGCAATTGGTTCATTCAATTTGATAGTAGTAATTAGGGTCCAAGTTTTGACTACAGGATTTACAAATTAATACAACACGTATTTGACCAACCAACCTGTGAGTCTGTGACTCATCTCACTTCAACACGACGTCGCTCCTGGCACTTAAAAAGCTTAATTTCCGTGTCTTGAAAAACAGCCACCTCCCACAACAACTCTCCACTCTGCTCTGCAAGTACTACAGCTTAGCTTAATTGTACCGACAATGGGTAGGGAGGAACTGTCCATAGCCGTATAATGGGTAGGGAGACCGAGACGTGCCGTGAAAGTTGTGGCAAAGATAAAAAAAATTGTTGTTTTTGAAGACGACAAATGTTGACCGACTTTGTAATTTATTTGGTGGAAGCCAGGGCTTTCCATATCTCAGCTAGCATGCAGTGATATACAATCCAGTTTGAATAAAGTAGTCAAAGATCACATGCATGAAGTTGTGATTTCTGAATTGGTTGGCTGTAGCAGTCTTGATATGATGCCCTTTCTAATTTACTGCCACACAAAACAAATTATTTAATAAATCCAAAAATTTAGTATTGATGATGATCACAAGCATGAGTAGTCTCATGAGAGGATAATATTACTTTGAGGACCAACTTAATTAATTTTCGTCTATTAAGAGGTCAGTTTCGATTTCAAATCTATTCTAACTTATCTCAATTCATCTTATTTAATCATTATAAATTTTTCAAATTCTAACACAAAATATAATAAACAATTCAATTTTTTCAAATCTAAAAATAATAATAATATTAAAAATTAATATTCTAACAATATTTTATATAATTTTTAATTTTTATCTCAACTCAACTCAATTCAACATCTAAACATAGTCTTAATATATACCAATTATTGTTAATTGTTTATGACGTTTAGTCTGTGATTAAGGTGTTGATCAAATAGGACTTTAATGAATGATTAATCATCAATCGATTAGAGTTAGCAATTCGTAATCTCTTATTAATTAATTCTTACATAAATTAATAAAATATTCTGCCCATATAAGCTGACATGCATAATTAATTACGTAAATTGAAAACAATTGAAAGAACCATATATATATATATATATATTGGATTATCCTGCGACGAAGTACTTCATGAAGATATATGTCACTTCAACTCCTAATCATAACTAGGTGTATGTATTGATTAAAACCTCTGTAGACCTTAATGAAAGAATAATCGAAAGGAAATACTTGACAGAAGTTTTTTTGACCAAATTTCAAGGTTTTCGTTCGATCGGTGTGGGAGCCCCACCTCTCTCATTATTTGTTTGCCTTGTGGGAAAAAATGAAGAAGATAAAAAAAAGAAACGTAAAATGATTTTGTCTCGTCAAAAGCAAATGCATCCACTAGATGAAATTTGAATTCAAAAGAGAAATCAAATTCTATAAATTAACGATCCTGCTATATGCAACCGAGGCGCGAAACCGTGGGGAATCGGCTGTGCCACGTCGTCATCGTCTTCCAAAGAAAAGTAGTACAAGTTTTCAAAACAAATCATAACGAGTAACTACACAGATGATCAGCCTCAAATGTTTTCAAATCGAAATAAAAAAGAAAGTAACACACGGGTCTCCAACTGAAGCTCATTTTCAAACTCAAAACCGGATTATAAAGCCTTATATCGCTTCCAAAGTTCTCAGATGTAACTGCCAAAAACACTAGCAGAAGCCCTCTTTCTCTATACTTCTCAGTGACATTCAATCCTTAATTGACATGCATCATCAACAACAGAAGAAAGAAACTTGCGCCTAGACCCCCTCCCCAAACATATATACACAACATATATGTATATGGAGAGAGAGAGAGAGAGAGAGAGAGAGAGAGAGAGAGAGAGAGAGAGAGAGAGAGAGAGAGAGAGAGAGAGAGAGAGAGAGAGATCTGATCTCTAGAAGAGTGAGAGTCTCCTGTCATTCCGACCAGAAGAAATCAAAATATTGCTCTAAATGAATCGGCCATAGCTTAGCTGCAACTTCCTTTCCATCTGTTAGAATGCACAGCGGAAAAGTACCTCAAGCTCAGCTTAAAGAATTGCTGCACAAGTTTTTCCAGATTGATAAACTCCAAGTGTTTCCTCTTAGTGGCGAAAGTGTACTACGTAGTATGGAACTAGAGTAACACTTACAAATCCACAGCCTAAGTATTTTATCAAGAGAGAACAAAAAGAGAGAGAGTCTTTTTTCTATTTTTTAGATAGGTACACTCAAAATACAATTGAGGAGGACTATATATAGTCCTCCTATGCACGGCTGGCCTTAAAGGCCAGCCTTCAATAGTCTTGTGTAACGCATGGCTTTAAGCCATGCGTTACACAAGATACGTTACAAGCAACGCATGGCTTAAAGCCATGCGTTACCTAGCAGGAGGGGTCAGCCCCACGTGGGCGCCCCTCCAACTAATATCTCTCACTCGCACACAGTGGGCATGACCCCAGGTCAGCATCTCTCTAATGTTCTCAATCTTGTTCATACAAATAAATAGGCCGTGCGACCACCAAGCACATTTGTAGAAAGGAGGGAGTACATACACCAAATCTCTCCCAGAGAAGACCAGCATAGTAATATCCCTAAAGTGTCTGGTCATGTCCTAGACTTATTCGATCGTATCAAGATCAAGCATTTTCGAACCCTCTTGAGTTTAAAAAAAAAAAAAAACTCAGAACAATGCTTGACTACCTCCATATATTTCAATGTGTTCACAACCTTTAGCCGCTACCAAGATGTAGCGTCATTTGTATGACGTCAGCAAACACTATCGAAGATACGATATCGAATAGTCTTCCCTTTACACTCATATCACTCAATTTTGGTCGAACTGCTTTTCCAACAATGCCTCTTTAGACCGTATCAATCATGGCCATAGACAGCATGTCAAAGTAGCAAACATCACAACCTCCATCTCGTGACATAGTCAAAAGTAAAGGACATTTTTTAAGAAATGAGACTCACACAGTGAGAAAGAGGGAAATATTTTACTCACTTACTCATATGGTCGTATAAGCACATATAGTATGAAACACATGCTACGGTGGATTTCTCTTTCTCAAAGAGCATATGTCTATATCAACACCGTACAGATCTTAGTCTAGCCGCTCCTTAAGCGTCTAACCCGAATTCCTCAATTTGCACGTCTCCAAGGCGTCAAAGAGGAACTCGCATCTGGCTTACTACAGGTTACATGGATGGTGGGGTAACCCATGCATAGTCCTATCAATGGACCTCATCTTAGCTCCCACTAAGGCGACATAACTTTGTGTCAACCAACTTATCCCTTTGGACAAGTACCTAGGGACACAATGTCTCATCTCTACTCGCTACTTAAGCGCTAGAGGCGATCGCTCGTGTGAGTGAGCTGATCTAAGCCTGTTGACATATCTTGTGTATGCGTATTAAAAACAATACGATAAAGACAAGAACTGAATCATATTGTATTAATATCCCAAAGGAAATGTTACATCTTTATGTCATTTGAAACACAAATTACATTTATAGTCTACGCAGTCCTAGATTCCTAACATGAGCCTCGAAGACATCTCTTGCTATAGGCTTCGTTAAGGGATCAGCAATCATGCGACTCGTAGAAAGATGTTTCAGAACCACTTCCTTTTGCGCTATCATGTCTCTGATGTAGTGATATCTGATATCTATGTGTTTGATTCTTCCATGATACTTTGAGTCCTTAGCATATGCGAGAGCTGCCATGCTGTCGCAGAATATTGTCACCGGATCTGAAGTATCCGTGCCAATGTCTAAATGCTTGAGGAACCTCCATAACCAAACAGCTTCTTGAACTGCTGCAGAACAAGCTATGTATTCTGCCTCCATGGTGGATAAAGCTATACAAGGTTGTTTCTTGCTGCTCCACGTAATGGCGCCTTGGTTGAGCAGAAAGACATACCCAGTGGTTGATTTGCGCTCATCTAGGTCGCTGCCCCAATCGGCATCACTGTAACCTCTTAGCTGCAAATCTGAACCCTGATAGCACAGCACATAGTCCGCAGTTCCCTTGAGATATCGCATAATCCTTTTGACCGCTTTCCAGTGAGCTAGTCCGGGGTTTGATTGGAATCTACTCACTAAGCCAACTGCATAGCATATGTCAGGTCGAGTACACATCATTGCGTACATCAGACTACCCACAGCATTAGCATAAGGGACACGAGCCATCTTTTCCTTTTCTTTTTGAGTCTTAGGACACATCACTTTAGACAAGTTCTCGCTCCTTGCAACAGGGGTGTCAATGGGTTTACATCCATTCATTAGGAAGCGTTCGAGGACTTTCTTTATGTAAGTCTGTTGAGACAAACACAAAAGTCTCTTTGAGCGATCTCTGTAGATCTTAACTCCCAAAATGTATTCTGCTTCACCCATATCCTTCATCTCAAAATTGAAGGATAACCACTCTTTTGTGGCGACTATCAACCCTTTATTATTTCCAGCTAGTAGTATGTCGTCAACATATAATGACAACATAATGAAACTCTTCTTAGACCTTTTGACATAAACACAATGATCCTCTGTGATCATCGTAAACCCATTCGAGAGAATGGCTCGATGGAATCTGAGGTACCATTGTATAGATCGTTTTAGCTTGCACACTTTGCGCTCTTGACCTTTGACCACAAAACCAGTTGGTTGATCCATATAGATCTCATCATCTAGTTCTCCATTGAGAAATGATGTCTTAACGTCCATCTGGTAGAATTCCAAATCCATGTTTGCTACTATAGCTAGAATCAGGCGAATTGAGGCAAACCTCACCACTGGTGAAAAAGTCTCCTCATAGTCTATACCTTCCTGTTGGGTATATCCTTTCGCCACTAAGCGAGCTTTGTACTTATCTATTGATCCATCCGACTTGCGTTTGACCTTAAGAACCCATTTGTTCCCAATAGTCTTACGTCCTATTGGTAGATCAACCAGATCCCAGACCTGGTTAATCTTCATAGACTCAATCTCATCATTAAGAGCTTTCATCCACTCATCTTTTGTAGAAGATGAGAAAGCCTCATAAATTTTTCTAGGCTCGTCATCATCATGCGGAGCTACCATAAAAGCTTCCCCTTCAATCTCAAAATGACGACGGGGAATACTTTCACGTGTGCTTCTACGCGGCTGAGGTTGTTGTGATTGATTGACAAGTGATGTGCTCCCACTCGGATTCAAATAATTTGTAGGAGCTTGAAGAATTTCTTCCTCATTCTCAACTAAATTCCTTGGAGCACTTTCTTCTTGTTCTACAATCTCATGAAGTTCTAAACTCCTATCAACCTCACCTCTACTTGGAAACTCATCTTCAATGAAATCCACATCTCGTGACTCAATCTCAGTCACACTTCCATCAGATTGTTCACCTATTAATACATACCCTTTAGAGTATTCTGAGTACCTTATAAAGATACACTTCTTCCCTCTAGGGCCTAACTTCCCATACTTATGAGAAAGATTGTGAACAAAACCTGTTGAACCCCATGGCCGCAAGTTACTCAAATTGGGTTTCTCGCCGGTCCATAGTTCATATGGGGTGGAAGTTACTGATTTGGAGGGCACTCGGTTAAGAATGTAGGCAGCAGTCAAAAGTGCATCCCCCCAAAAAGAAATTGGTAGGTTTGCTTGCGCCATCATTGACCTAACCATCTCAAGCAGTGTTCGATTTTTCCTTTCGGCCACGCCATTTTGCTGGGGCGTATTCGGCATCGTCAACTGTCTTTTGATTCCCTTTTCATCACAGAGCCTTTTAAATTGCTCAGAGAGATATTCTCGTCCTCGGTCAGTTCTTAGAGCTTTTAAACTCTTGTCTAACTGATTCTCAACCATTCTTAGATATTGCCTAAAGCATTCCAATGCTTCAGACTTATGGGAGATTAAGTAGACATGACCGTAACGTGAAAAATCATCTATAAATGTGATGAAGTAGACACCTCCGTGTCTTGCCCTCACACTCATTGGACCACAGATGTCTGAGTGGACTAATTGCAGTGGAAAAGATGCCCTTGTGGCTTTTCCAAATGGTTTTCTCTTAGCTTTTCCCATTAGACAATGTTCACATGTGGGTAAGATGACCTTAGCGAGATTGCCTATAAGGCCTTCTCTAGCTAACCTAGTCATTCTATCTTGCCCTATATGGCCAAGCCTAGCATGCCATTTATATGAATCCAAATTATCAGATGTAGAAAGAAAAGCAATTGACTCATTTATATTTGAATAATCTAAATTCAATATCATAAAACCGTCTTGTAGAAAAGCATTGCCATAAAACACATGGCCCAAATAAAAGGAAACATAATTGTTTTCAAATACAATACGAAAACCAAGTCTTAATAGAGTGACTACAGAAAGTAAGTTTCGTCGGATCTCGGGAGCGTATAGCACATTGTGAAGGAAAAGAGTGCGGCCACCCCGCAAGTCCAGCTTGTAGGTACCAAGTCCCAGTACCTCAACGCTAGCTCCATTCCCCACCTTGATATCACGACTCCTAGCTGGAATCCGGCGATACTCAACAAATCCAACTCTATCTCGCGCTATGTGTTCGGTCGCTCCTGAATCAACAGTCCACACAGGATAGGAGTGAGCAACCATCACATGGCTAGTTACAAAAACAATGCGAGAAAAGTCAGAGTGTACCCTCTTCGGCTCAGTGCAGTCACGAGCGAAGTGGCCATTCTTTCCACAGTTGAAGCACTCTAATTTCGACTTGTTCTTCCCGCGCTTGCCCCTCTTGCTGCGCTGAGAAGTTCCTGACACCTTCTTAATTTGTCCAGCAGCTACTCCATTCTTAGACTTCCTGCGCTTAGGCCTTGATGCCTTACGCGAACCAGAATCAGCCACATAGGCCGTGTGATTGGGCTTGGCTGCCTCTAGGCGCTCAGCCTCCAATTCCAAGTGACGCGAGACATCATCAAAGTCTTTGATATTCTCGTTATGCGTCAGGTTCTGGCTCATATTCTCCCAAGAATTCGGCAGTGATCTTATCACTGCCTGGACTTGCTGTTCATCAGTCAGGTTGTTTCCTGCAGACTTAAGTTCGCGGATCATAGTTGACATAGCCCTAAGATGCTGCTTCATCGTGTGGTCAGAGCGCATCTTATAGGAGTCAAACCTCATGGTTAACCCACGCAACCTAGTGGCTGAAGTTCCACCAAACTTCAACTTCAAAGCCTCCCACATGCTTTGGGCAGTGTCATAGACCTTGAACTCACACATTAGATCATTGTGCATGCTGCTTAACATTATTATGCGCGCGCACCGACTTTTCTTAGCCCATTGAGTATAGGCTAGTTGATCTATTTTGTGTTGTTCCGAGGACCCTTCCCCGGGCTCAATAAGGGAGTGAGATAAGGCCTCCAAGACCTCTTGCTCATCTAAAACATATTGGATCTTGCGATGCCAAATGTCGTAGTTCTCCCCATCCAATTTCTCCCCTTTGTTTAAATCGGCAACTATACTCTTGGATGCCATTTCACTACAATACGCAAAGAAGGGATATTACACACACACCTAAGAAATCTGCCGCGTCCATCCAAGTTAAAAAAAAATAATTTAGACATGTCGCAAGATCGAAAAATCGCTAGGCTTCAGAATCATCTCTTGCGCCACAATATCTAATTATTAAATTTCTAACCTAATTCCCGCGCAAATTAAAAAAAAAATATGGGAGAATTAATCATAATTCTCAACCATACTCCCACTATCTTAAGTAGTCATCTAGTCCTAGTCACATGTAAAGACATAACCTACTAAAATCGCAGTAACCTTTTGGGCCAGTCTACAAGGACAGCTACTCCAACCACAGTAACCTGTTGGGCCAGTCTACAAAGATGGTTCATATAAGACCATTACAGTCTATTTTTCTTGTTCCATCAGTGCATTTACAGTTCTTACTAGGGTCACTGTAGTCTTTTGGCTATACAGTGCATTTACAGTTCTTACTAGGGTCACTGCAATTTTTTTTTTCAGTCTATCATCTACACTGACATTTCTAACTAAGACTACTTAGTGGGAATTTTTTCTATTTTATCAATAAAGACTAATGTATAAACATTCAAGCCTAACATTCATAGATGATAAAAAAATAATCACATATCCACATGTTCAATTCACATATACATGTTATCACATTTAATATAACAAATTAAATAAAAGATCACATGTAATATAACATAATGGAAAAAAAAAATAGCATGAATATAACTATATATACACATGTGATCACATTTAATCTAAAAACAATTAAATAAAAAATCACATTTAATATAACAATATATCTTAGAGCTAATTTCATCCCCTCATTTTATTTTCTGTTTTAAAAAAAATGGGCTTGAACAAAGTTGGGCTTTAAAAAAAAATGCCCAGTAAAAATGTTGGGCCAAGCCCAGCCCATATTTAAAAAGAAGGAAAAAAAAAAAAGAGACTGGGCCGGGCCATGAGGCCCAAGCCCATGGAAATCAGATGACCTAATGGTCATCTTCTTCCCCCCCATTCGGCTACTGTTCACGTGAACAGTAGCCGTTCGAAGCAGCACGCCCTGGAGCCTCCCACGCAGCACCGCAGGCGGCGGAAGTGATCGGTCCAAGCAGCAGGGTGCTGCCGACCACCTCGCCGGTGCGCGCTGCGCCTCCGTGGTGCGGGCAGCACCGCGGGGGTGCGCGCAGCACCTCGCTGGTGCGCGCTGCACCGCGCTGGTGCGCGCTGCACCGCTCTGGTGCTCGCAGCACCGCGCTGGTGCGCGCAGCACCGCAATGGTGCGCGCTGCACCACTGTGGTGCGAGCAGCGCCTGGCGGTGGTGCGCGCAGCACCACTGCGTTGGTGCTCGCAGCACCACCTGCTGCGCGTTATTTTTTATTTTTATTTTTTTTTTAACAGAAAAAAAAAAGAGGATAAAAAAAAACACCATACAAATCTCAAGCATATGCGAGAAAAAAAAATTAAAAACTGGAAGCAATTCAAAAAATAGCTCTGATACCAATGTTAGAATGCACAGCGGAAAAGTACCTCAAGCTCAGCTTAAAGAATTGCTGCACAAGTTTTTCCAGATTGATAAACTCCAAGCGTTTCCTCTTAGTGGCGAAAGTGTACTACGTAGTATGGAACTAGAGTAATACTTACAAATCCACAGCCTAAGTATTTTATCAAGAGAGAACAAAAAGAGAGAGAGTCTTTTTATATAGTCCTCCTATGCACGGCTGGCCTTAAAGGCCAGCCTTCAATAGTCTTGTGTAACGCATGGCTTTAAGCCATGCGTTACACAAGATACGTTACAAGTAACGCATGGCTTAAAGCCATGCGTTACCTAGCAGGAGGGGTCAGCCCCACGTGGGCGCCCCTCCAATGAATACCATCATTTGATACGGTCTGGGCTCTACATCTTGAATATTTGTAGCAGGATATGGAACTCGATATCTTGAATTTATGGTGCCCCATTGCAACATCCTGCCAAATTGATATTTTCATCTCAGCTGCAGCTGTTCATCTGGAAAACTTCTCCACTTTTTGAGTTGATATTGATCGCCATGGATATCTGGATCGAGGTGCTCATATTCCAAATATGAAAATTGTCTGAATTGATGACTGTCTATTTCTGAAAGCAATAGCAAGAATCAAGACGCCTGTTGTTGTCTCTGCACTTATAACTTCTTTCATCTGTGCAGGCAAGGCAAGAGTTTCTACTTGCATATGCGCCTCGGTAGTAGGTATTACCATTAGTGTACTCGTAATATATCATGAGCCTTTCATACTGAATTTCTTTCCAAGTAATCTGTGAGAGTTAGTAGAATAAATCTCAGCCCACTACATTAAAATCAGAATGACACCTCGCTTACTCTTCTTGTTTCTGCTTTAAAACTGGCAAAGCAAGAGCACATTCTTCCTAGACAAATCTACCAAATCAGGCCCATGGTCACCATAAAAACTTTCAATGGCAGTGAGACTTTAAGCTGCTAGAACAAACCATAAATCAAGCTGCCTGTGAAGTAAGTCCTCAATACAAATTGGAACGTCAGCTTGATAGCATTATTGTTGATATTTTCCAACCGTTCTTCTACATGCTTGGTTGTTTTGTTCACAAAACATATCCAGTTCAAACCTGCAATGACTTGACTTCCGAGTGGCCTACTAAACAGCTTCCTTCTTCTCTGCATTTCGAAGCTCTTCGTAAAACCCATCCTGGTTCTTGTTTGCAATTTGATCCCAGTCCGTCTTTCTTTGGAGCCTGAGGGTCCTTCTTTGCCTACCTCTCCCACCAAATTTCGCTTAACTTCATTTCTTCCCATTTATCTTCTTCTTCCCCTCAGACCCAGTTAGGAAGCCACAGTTCACAAAGGTATAGCATACGCCCTCAAACCCGGTTCAAAAAAATAGCGTGTAAAACAAGCTCGCCAGTCTCCAAGGCGTGTCGTCCAGCTTCTAGGAGGAAGGCTTCCCTGTTAAAGCAAGCTGTCACTTCTGGCACCGCAAACCTGCTGCTCGGGGCTGCCTCTCTATCGAAGCATTATTCAGTTTCAACCCGTCCAGGGCTACGATGGCGGTGTCAATTTCTAGCTGCTTTCAGCGTCCATTGCCAATTTATATCGGCTGGCGCTTTGCAAGAAATCTTCCAAGAGGCAATGTTTAGTTGCTAAACCCTACCATGTTGCAGAGCCTCTCGGTATAAAACCCCACCAGTTCGGATTCATGTCCCAACCTGCCCGATCCAATTGAAACTCAGAGGATCTTGCGAAGATGGAGATCGAGAATATCAGAGGAGAAGAAACGGCTAAGTGAAGGGGAGACGGAGAAGGAGAAGGGAAAAAGCGTCGTGGGAGATCACAAGGGAAATGGGCGAAGGGTCTTCGTGGGGGATGCATATCCCGAATGAAACGAACCGTTTCATTAAGCCACTTAGGACACGGTTCCGCTGCGATTCTCCCCCGTCGGTTGCCTTCAGCATTTTTCATAAATTAATACTTAAAAGAGGTTTGTACAGCTTACACCGTAGTCTGTTAGAACATTAACTGAGTCTATAATGCTAGCTTCTATGGTACTTTCGTTTCTTCTTCTTTTGGTCCTTTCAATGGCAAATGCTCAACAGAGAAACTTCAACTTGAGCAGAGGCTCTTCTCTCTCTCCCACGGGCAACTCATCCTTGTTCTCACAATCCGGCACTTTTGCCTTTGGGTTCTTTCCTTTTGGTGGTGGCTTTGCAGTAGGCATATGGTATGAAGGAACTCCACAAGAAACTGTTGTTTGGATAGCCAACCGGAATGATCCTCCGGTATCTCGCAATGCCACCATTGGATTGACAAACGATGGTAGGCTCATCTTGCAAGAGGTGGGAGGCCAAGAAAGAACCATTGCCTATACTACGTATACAGAACCTGATTTATTTGCTTCCATGCTCGATCCTGGCAACCTTGTTCTCTACAATTCGAATTCAACAATTAATTATATGGCAAAGTTTTGATTACCCAACAGACACCCTTTTGCCAGGTTTACTCCTACGAGCTGGGGATCAACTCGTTTCTAGTATCTCTGAAACCAATCACTCGATGGGAAGCTTTCGGATCAAGATGCAGACCGATGGGAATATTGTGATTTATCTTGTAGGTTCTCTTGATGCTCCGGACTATGCTTATTGGGGAGCAAATACAAATTTTGTAGGAAAGAATGCAACTCTGACGCTAGATGGAAACGGCCGCCTGTACATGCTCAATAGTAGTGGTGCCGAGGTGAAGAACATCAACAATGGAGCTGTTCGCTCTGATGGGAAGATGTATAAAGAATTCAACAGAAAGAAATGATGAAACGTACTTCGATATTATTTTTCATTGTTTGCTACGTACATTTATAGGCTGTATAATAACAAACTGATAACTATGTACAGAGTTTGTATTTACATAAACAACTAGAGTCCTTGTCAGATTTGTTTTGGTTGTTTATCCTTGGAGTCCTTATCAGGTTGTTGTTGAAGCTTATCTTGATTTTGAGCAGCAGCAGGTTGAGAGTTCAACGGCACTTGATGGTTATCTGGACTGAGTTCCTCAATACGCCCTTGCAAACTCAACGGGGAGGTGATCACGTTGAGTTTGTCCCTGAGAAGCTGAAAACGCTGAGTGGGCAACGGTTTGGTAAAAATATCAACAAGCTGGTCCTTGGATGAGATGAATCGAACAGTGAGATTCTTGGCAGCAACACGGTCTTGAATAAAGTGGAAGTCTATTTCAATGTGCTTTGTTCGAGCGTGAAACGCAGGATTGGAAGTGAGGTAAGTTGCACCAATATTGTCACACCAAAGTGTTGGGGCATGCGGCAAAAAAATTCCAAGCTCCCGAAGGAGTGTCTGAATCCATAAGAGCTTAGCAGTAGCAATTGCTAAGGATCGATACTCAGATTCTGTGCTGGAGCGGGAGACAATGGATTGCTTGCAGGAGCTCCAAGAGATGAGATTGCAGCCAAGAAAAATGGAGTAGCCACCAGTAGACTTTCGATCATCAGGATTGCCTGCCCAGTCTGCGTCTGAGAAGGCATGAAGAGAGATGGAGCTGGTCTTGCAAAGCAATAAACCATGGGAGATGGTAGCTTTCAGATATCGCAAGATGTGTTTCACAGCTTGCCAATGGACTTTAGTGGGACGGTGCATGAATTGGCAGACTTTGTTAACTGGAAAAGAGATGTCTGGCCGTGTTAATGAAAGGTATTGGAGTGCCCCAACAACACTACTGTATGTAGATGGATCTGAGAGTGTCGTGCCATACGTGAAGAGTAGATAAAGAGGAGTTGCTAGCTATGGGGTGTTGATAGGTTTTGCAGCAGCCATGTTGGTGCGTTTTAGAAGGTCAAGTATATACCTTTGTTGAGAAAGAAATGAGCCAGATGGTAATGACGTGGCCTCAATTCCCAGAAAATAGTTTAGACTCCCCATATCAATGACAACAAAATCAACTTGAAGGTGTTTAAGTAAGGCATCAATAGCAGTAGAGTCAGAGCCTGTGATTATAATGTCATCAACGTAAATCAACACAAAGAGCAACATATTAGATTGTCGAAGAGTGAATAGAGAGGAGTCAGCCTTAGAGGAGATAAAACTAATAGCAGTGAGGGCAGCACTGAGTTTAGCAAACCAGGCTCGTGGTGCCTGTTTTAGGCCATAGAGAGCTTTGTGGAGTTTGCAAACATGGTTGGGAAAGGAGGCGTGAACAAAACCTTGCGGTTGAGCCATGTATACCTCTTCATTTAGCTCCCTGTGTAAGAAGGCATTTTTAATATCAATCTGACGCATTGACCAGCCATGAGACACAGCAAGAGAGAGAACAACCTAGATGGTTGTAGGTTTAACCACAGGGCTGAAAGTCTCGTTGAAATCAATGCCAGGAACCTGATGAAAGCCTTTGGCGACTAACCGCGCCTTGAAACACTTGATAGTGCCATTGAAGTTCCGTTTTGTGCAGTAAACCCATTTGTTCCCAACATTATTCATGGTGGAAGAGTAGGGAACTAAAGACCAGGTGCCATTTTTCATTAAGGCATCAAATTCTGAATTCATGGCAGAACGCCAATGGGCATGTTTAGAGGCCTCGGTGAAAGAGATGGGTGTGAGCTCTTCACAGGATGACTCACTGAGCAGTGCATGAGGAAGGGGGTAGCGCACAGTACCATCGTGATGCTATTTGGGCTTGAAGATGCCATGCTATGATCGGGTTTCCATAAGGTGAGGGGCCACAGGTGCGATGTACGAAGTAGTAGGCAACAACACATTTTCAGTTGGTAAGGTAGAACCTGCAGGTGAAGAAGCACGTGTTGGGTGAAGGAGAGGGTGAGGGACTTACCACAAGAGTTTCTTGGGCGGAATCAGGGAAGGGGCTGAGCTGGGAGAGTTAGACCGAACAAAGGGAGACCCAAGGAGAGATGGCAGACCATGAAAGATAGGAAAGGACGTGGCTTTCTCAGACTGAGATGGACTTCCTGCAGAGTTAGTGTAGAAAACAAATGGGAAGAGAGATTCGTTAAAGACAACATCACGAGAGATATAGAGATGCCCAGATTCAAGATGAAGACATTTATAACCGTGATGAGTAAGGCTATACCCTAAGAAAACACATTGAGTATAGCGGTAATTTATTTTATGAAGGTTGTACGGTTGAAGGAGGGGCCAACAAGCGCAACCAAAGGTTTTGAGAAAATAGTAGTTAGGGATTTTATGGAAAAGTTTCTCAAAGGGGCTTTGGTTGTTAAGGGTGGGAGTAGGCATGCAATTTATTAGATAACATGCAGTCTCAAATGCATCTGCCCAATATTGAGGAGGGACAGAGGCATGAGACATCAAGGCAAGCCCAGTCTCAACGATGTGACGGTGCTTACGTTCTAGGTTACTGCCATGATGGTTCCCACAGGCTTTTGGTGTACGAGTACATGAGCAATGGAACACTCTCTAGCTACGTTTTGAAATCCCAGTTAAAGCCAAATTGGGAACAAAGAATTAACATCGCTTTGGATATAGCAAGAGGGATCCTATACTTACACGAGGAATGCGAGACTCGCATCATCCATTGCGACCTCATCCCAACAACATATTAATGGATGAGTATGGGTGTGCAAAAATTGCAGATTTTGGACTAGCGAAGCTATTAATCCCAGACCATTCCAGGACTAATCTCACTGGGACGAGAGGGACAATAGGTTATGTTGCCCCTGAATGGCACAAGCTGGGCATGGCCATCACCGTGAAAGCCGATATTAATAGTTTTAGGATTTTGTTTTTGGTCATTATATTTGTCGCAAGAGCGTTGACAACGATGCTCCTGAAAGAGAGGCAATTCTTGTCAAATGGGTCAATGACTATTTTGAGGCCAATGAACTTAGCAAGCTGGTGCCTGAAGAAGTTGATCAGCAAAGCTTAAAAAGGATGATCAAAATTGGGTTGTGGTGCATAGAAGAAGACCCAGAAGTCCGCCCTTCAATTAAGAAGGTGATTCAGATGTTGGAAGGTACTGTAGAGATAGCTGAACCTCCATCAGCCCAATCTTCATTTCAACATTAGTTCTTCATTATTCAAAAGAGTGAAGTATTTATTTTCTTCCCATAAAACTTGATTTGTAATTGGATTTAAAGAAGTTCAAAGTTGTTGCTATCAAGCTAGTGCGGCCTTCCATGTTGATTATAGTTGCACTTCCATTATGCATGCTCTCCTTTTATGTGCTATTAGAAATGTTAAGCCCTATTTCGAGCGTATAGTGTTGCCGAACTTAGTACAATATACGTACATGTATAAGTTATATAAGAAAGATATGAAAAAAATAACAATAATCCCCTCAAACTACCGCCTAACTTTCTATCACCCCCTAAAAAAATCAACTTTGAAAGTTATCCCCAAACTATTAAAAAATCACAATTACCCTAAAATAGAAAAAAAGAATCCTATTTTTTGTTCGATTGTGAATTTATTTTAGAAAAGGAAAATTGGAGAATTTATTGGTAGTTGGAAATTGAAAGGCCTTTTTGCAACATTAAATGAAGAATTATAAAACACTAGTAAAAAATCAAAATCAAAAGGAATTAATTGGTAGAATGATTGAATTTTCTTTCTTCGATTGCCGATATTGTAAAAATGCTATAATATTATCCCGATGTCCTGGTTGGTATGCAACTAAATGCATATAAACAATGATATTTGGCCCATTTTGATTATAATTTTGACTAATTTACAAAAATTTTGCTCACATGATCGGAATGTATTTTATATGCCATGCATATGGCTAAGACTGTTCATCCGGGCCGGATTTTTATCTGGCCCGGTCCGGAACCTGGATTACCGGGTTTCAGTTACGGGTTCAATCCTGACCGGAACCCGCATCACTCCTAACCGGCACAACCCGGGCCGGTTACGGTATTACATCCGAGTAACGGATTTTAACCCTGGTACCTGGTTATAATAATAAAAAAAAACTAAGCCTAACTAAGCCCCCCCAACCCGTTGGCTGAATCGTATCTCATTTCTCTCCCCTCTCTCTCTCTCTCCCTCTCGAGCCATGAAAGTTTGAAACCCTAGCCTTCTCCTTCAAGTTTTGCCGCTGTCTCTCTCTCTCTCTCTCTCTCTCGCCGTTGCTGCTGGCCGGACTTCTGATCGAATTTGATGATGGGTACTTGTTCCAACTATCATTTGACTTGTAAGTTACATTCTTCTACCCTTTCAAGAAACTTTCAACAATTCTTAGTATTTTTTTATGTTTTATGTATTTTATTTTGGGTGTGGAGGTTGTTTTGGTGAAAGAGAGGTCATTGAAAAATCAACTTGTTTGGTTTCAAATGAAAAATGATGAATTTCACTCTGATTGTTGAATGCCTGAAAGGTACTCTATTTTTTTTTTGTCTATAATTTTTTTTTCTAAACTTGGATTAGAAGTTTGTTTCAAGTACAGATTTCCTCAATCAATGTGGTGCCTCCGACCCCAATGTAAGGAGACACGGGAATCGAGATGCCAGGATGGTGATAACAGGGTCACACATCCTAACGATAGTGCCAAGTATGTGTACATGCAACAGTGTACAATAAACAACGCAGCGAATAATTAAGTCAACTAAGTACCAGAATGGTTAATACAATTTAAACAATCAGTAAAAAGGTTTAAAAATTATACAGTTATCCAAAATAAATATTTTACAAGTCTCAAACCAAAACGAGTGATCCCAGATCACTCCTCGGGCGGAGCCGAATCCTCAGGCTCACCCTCAGCCTCATCTGCATCGAAATCTGCGTTACTACAAAATGGTACCGCAGGTAGGTATAGACCAAACAAGTACGAGATAAAAATACATTAATGCGACCAACATGCATGCATATTATGAAATATGCATTAGATCCAAAAATATTATTTTCCTCGAAAATAAATATTTTCAACACACGCCAAAATCTCATTTTGGCCCAAAAATAATACTCCGTCATTTTCCCAGAAAATGACTCATATAAAATCTTTTTATTCAACACACGCTATTTTCCCAGAAAACAGCCCATTATTCCATTAACCAATGCACTATGATCTCCCCTAGGGATCATCCGCACGTCCTGACTTCGTTGCGATGCTCAGTTCCACGCCTAGCGCGTTCGTGGCCAAGCATCCACTATGCAACGAGCGATGCCCAGTTCCGCGCTCAGCGCGTATGTGGCCAAGCATCCTCTAGCCCCTGCCAGCAGAGAGGCCACGGAGTCGGTACGAGACCATCTAGTCTGATCCCATTGTCGCCCAGCGACAACCCAGGGGAAGTCACTCAGTATATTCCGCTCCCGAGTGACCAAAGGAGCTCCACCGAGATAATACCCCATCTCGGCTTAGGGTCGTGATACACACGCACCCAAAATCCTTTAACACATGAAAATCCAGTTTTCATGAAACACATGAACATGAATGCAGGTACACGAAAACCTAGTTTCCTTTACAAACATGATCATGCGTGCAATATGCCATGTACATGAACAACACCATACCAAGAACCAACATTTCACAATACCAACTAAACACACAACTCTGTCCACAATCCATCCGACCCCCGAACTCCTCGGACTCAGTCCGGCATGTCCAACCAGTTCACAATAATATGGGTTAGTACAAAAATATATTTAAATCACGATAGTTATTTGGAAAAATATTTACAGCACTATAATATGATTTTCGAAGGATCCCGGAGGTGTAAGAAGTGGTGACTCAGCAACGTAATAGTGTAAAATACACTGTGGCCGTGAGTCTCAAAAACTCACTTTTGAATGGGGACAAACTAAGAACCAAAATTGATAGGGTAGGGCTTAGAGATGTCGGTGAAGCTAGTGGTAGTGGTGGTTTACCGTGGGTGGCGGCGTAGAGGGCGGTTTTAGGCCAAAAATGTTGAAATCGGAGATGAAGATAGATAGCCTTCACCGGTGGTAGATCGAAGCCAAGGATGGGTGCTTTGGGTTGCTAGGAGGTCGAGGATGAAGTGGTGAAGAGTTGGTGGCCGGAGGTGGCCCGACGGCGGCGCTGGAGCTTAAGATATGCCGCGGCTGTGAGCGGTTGGTGGAGGCTACCGGCGGCGCGAGGGAGGCTGAGATTGGTGGGGTGATGTTGCCGGCTGGTGGGGAAGCTGATGGGAGGGCGGTGAGGTGCATGGCGGCCCGCGGCGGCTGGGCCGGGAGAGAAGGGAGCAAGGCCGCGCGGGAAGAGAGAGAGATAGGAGAGAGAAGAAAGAGAAAAAGAAAAGAAAAAGAAAAGAAAAGAAAAGGGAAAAAGAAAAATGGAGGGAAAGAAATGAGGTCCAATCCCCACATCTTGGGTCACAAAAAATGATCCAACGAAAATGATTTTAAAACAGCATCTCAATTAAAATAATTTAAATGTAATGATAAAATGAAAATAAAATATTTAAATCCAACAATCAATTAATTTAAAATAAAGAGAGATTTAAGTGCATAACAGTAATTGATATTAAGGAAACATATCAAATTTAATTTTTCACAAACTAAAAATCATAAAAATAAAGCCACTAAAAATCCAATAAACTTAAAATAAGAGAATAAATTTTTGAATAAATAAAAATAATCATTCAGTAAAAATACACTAAAATACGGGATGTTACAATCAATATACCAATTTGATGATATTTGTTTATGCGGCTATGCTTTCACCTTCTTCCCTGCCAAGGCTATGCAAACTTCTTCTACTCTGCCTTGCAAAGAACAACACACAAGTATTGTCTCTTCTCTCTCCCACTCGCTTGATACAACTTCTAACCCTTTAATTTTTCCATTTGCTGCACCTATTTCATCTTCATTGCCACTCTCTCAATCAGGCACAACCTCCTCCACCAACTTAATTCACAGCACCATCAGTTCTCCCTCTCACCCAGTAACCACATCTCCTACTGCCACACACCCCACCTCTGTGCATCCTATGACAACTAGAGCAAAAGCAGGCACCTCTCGTCCTAAATCATTTTCTGACTATCAACTTTATTACTCAACCAAACATCCCCTCAAAGCCTTTCACACCACCATATTACCTCCTGAGCCTACCTCTTACACTTAAGCAGCTAAATCCTTGGAATGGAGAGAAGCCATGACAGTAGAATTTCATACTCTTCAACTCAATAATACATGGACTCTTTATCCACACCCTAAAGACCATAACATCATTCATAGCTAGTGGGTCTTCCACATCAAACAAAAAAAATCAGATGGTTCTCTTGATAGGTACAAGGCATGTTTAGTTGCCAAAAGTTTTCAGCAACGTGATGTCATATATTACACTGAGACTTTTAGTCCAGTGATCAAACCATACATCATACGTGTAGTTTTTACTCTTACAGTCCACTTTCATTGGTCTATTTAACAGCTGGACATGTCCAATGCCTTCCTCCATAGACACTTGCAAAAAATTGTATACATAGAGCAACCACAAGGTTTCAAGCACCCTGACTTTCCAGAGTATGTGTGCAAGCTCAACAAATTTATCTATGGACTCAAACAAGCGCCAAGGGCTTGGTTCCACAGACTCTCTCAAGTTTTACTTGCTCTCAATTTGAAGGAATCCTAGGTTGATCATTCCCTATTTACCTTTCACAAAGATAACATTTACATCTTTCTCTTGGTGGTCTATGTTGATGACATCATTGTCACTGTCACTCATTTGCACCATATTTCTACTTTGATTCATCAACTTCAACAAGAATTTGTAGTTAAAGACCTAGGTACACTTGCCTTGGGCATTCAAGCAATCCGAGACCATACAGGAATCCACCTAAATCAGTCAAAGTATATTTTAGACCTACTACATCAAGCCAACATGGTTAGAGCCACACCATGTTCCTCTCCTGCTGCCTCAGGTTCAAAATTATCAGTACATGATGGGGATCCTCTTCCTAATGTCTATACTTATCATCAAATTGTGGGTGCACTTCAATACTGCACCTTAACTAGACCATACATATATTCTGTTGGTTTGTCATCTCGATACCTTCATTTTCCAACAACCATACACTGGATTGTAGCAAAAAGGGTTCTTCGATATCTTAAAGGCTCCATCACTCATGGTTTACATCTCAACCCTAGCTCACTTTCATTTACTGCCTATAGTGACTCTGATTGGGCTAGTTCGGTTGACGATAGAAGATCCACTAGTGGCTATGGCATCTTTCTTGGCTCTTCTCTTGTTTCTTGGAGTGCTAAAAAGTAAGTTGTGGTATCTCGAAGCAGTACCAAAGTTGAGTATCGACCATTAGCACTAGTGATAGCTAAGTTTTTTTGGTTAATGATGCTCTTACATGATTTGAAAATCCCTCTCCTCACGACACCAACCATCTGGTGTGATAATCTTAGTGCCATTTCTATTGCATTCCAACCCCATCTTTCATGCCCGCACAAAATATATTGAAGTAGACTATCACTTTATTCAAGAGAAAGTAATCAATTGAGATATTCAGAATAAAAACATTCCCACTTCAGCTCAAGTTGCAGATATCTTTACCAAAGGTTTAACCACTGCCAAATTCATCTTCCTATGTAGCAAACTAATGGTTCAACCTCACCCCATTACCTCGAGGGTGGTTGTTAATGTTATAAATTCTCAAGAGCATAATTCAAGTCAGAGACTGGCCTAATTCATCCGATATTCAATCTTCAAGATCCTCACATCTTCCTATCAAGGATTCTACCATTACATAGCAAGATGGTATTTGATTCTTTGTTTCCTTTTGTAGCTTGATTGATTAGCTGTACATAATATATGGCATACTCAACCACAGTAATTACTCAAGAACCTGTGTATATAAACACCTTCAACATATCAATAAGATGCGTGCTTTTCTTTTCATTCTTTGTTTTTCTTTTATGGTATCAGAGCATAGATCTTAAGTTCGAATCTTGACTCTTTACTCAACCCTATTTAATTAATTTATTCCACGTGTTGGGCCACTCATTAAGGGGGAGTGTTAAGATATAAAATAAATAATAAAATCTACATCTTCCCATCAGCTTAAGCTTTTTGGACAAATAGTGATTTCACAAACCACTCCCAAGGGGCTCAGTAAAAAAAGGGAATTTCTCCACACATAGACATCATCTCCTAGGGGCTTCTTCATCATCTTCATCCTCCAAGCGATATCGGCTTCTTCAGCTTCTGGCTAAAGGGAAAATGGTATTCTTTAACTTTTATTGTATTGAGTGGTATGTGAGGCTATGAGAAATCGTAAAAATACCAAGTATAGTGGATTTGCCCCCAAACACTCTTTGAACCTAGGTTCTATGCCAAACCACGTAAATTTCAATGTCTATCTCATTTATATTTGAATAATTTTTTTTATAGGAAATAGACATCATTTCATTCATAAAATTGAAGTTACAGTTGTGACTGGTCAATACAGAGAAAAAACGCAGATTACAAGCCAAACTACTCATTTGTGAAAAGTCTCCGACGGATATTGTCTTAACATCTAGAAACTTTTTACAGAAAAAACTGATTTGTCTGAGAGTACCACTCTTTGTAAAAAAAAAGAGATAACCATCCCCCACCTCCAAAGGAGGAGAAGGACAAGACTACCCCTGTCCTCCAAAAGAGGAGGGGTTCTCCTGCTATGGAAAAAACTCTAATAGCCTATTTCTTTTATTTTCTACCACAAATAAAGATTAAAACTACAGACACTTAAAAACATTGCAAAAAAAGTGAAAATACATTGGCCAAGACGGCTGTAGTGGCGCGTGGAGGACACACGCCACTCTTAGAGAATGTTGGACAGTCGATCTTGAGGATACCGGAGTCGCTGGCCCCAGAAATGCCGTGCATGGTGGCAACATAAGCCTTCTCGCGGTGGCGCATGGAATCCATGTGTGCGCGATAACCCGTGCTCGTGTGCTATGCACTGCTTCTTTTGGCGCCGTATTCAGTAGACTGGAAGATCGGCGAATGAGAAAACACATGGTGGGGCACGTGTAGGACGTTGGTCATCGAAAAACAACAGGTTTACGTTTCTCCTTTATTTGACCTAAAAAAAACAAAATAGAAAACACAAATATGGGAAGAGACGAAACACTGGACTGGAAGGAGGGAGGAAGGAGGAGCTGAAGCTCCCACCCCTCTAGCTGGTTTCGGTTTGGGTGTTTGAGAGAGGTTGGAGATTCTCTCTCTAAAAATGTTAGGGCTAGCTAGGAGGGAGATTTTAGAGATGGAGTAGCATTTGAATAATTTTATTTGAAAGCTTTTACACTATGCACCATTCTACAAAATTTGATTTGAATATTACAACTCAAATTATGTTTTCTAACCTTTATATATTATTTATTCTCATGGATAAACGTTCGAGCACCCTATCAATGCCCAAACCATCATCGTGGACCTTTCAACGCATCGTTGGGTTTTGGCTATACCGAAAAATACATCAACAAGGAGAATATATACGGATTAGGCGGCACCTGATCTACGAGAGTCAATAAAATGGTTTAAACATATAGATAAGATATTGTAAAAGCTAAAAAAAAATTGTAATTTTCTTTCAGATAATATTTGGGCAACTTCTATATTATCTTTTTCGAAGTCTTTATAATTAATTTGGGATTAAGGAAAAAAGGAGTATATTGAAATTTTTTGTTAATCTTCGGGGTGATTGTCAGAATTGATGGTTTAAAAGGAAAATTGCAAATGGAGTGATAAGTTGAGAGGTAATGCATTTTTCCTAAAAAAAAATATTTATATGCTCCAATAAAAGTCTTTGATCTAAATGAAATCGAGGAAGTTTTGGAGTTGTAAGGTCTAAAATTGCGGTTCCAGTTTCAAGTTGAAAAGTCCTACTATGAGCCATGAAAGTTCTGGTTCTAGTTTTAAGTTGAAAAGTCCTACAAACGGCACATGTGGTCTCGGGGTCCATTCCGACAAACGGCTATGAAGGAGAGGTGGTATTTCGAAACGAGATGAGGTCTATTGGAAGGACCACTATAAAAACCTTGTGCACCTGCTAGGTTACTGCGATGGTGTGTCCCGTAAGCTTTTGGAGTACGAGTACATGAGTAATGGAATATTCTCTGACTATCTTTACTGATATAAATCCGTAAGAATGGAATTTCTTAAATCCACCATTAATTTGAAAACTCACTCAAGAAAGTTAAAATTAAATCAATAAATGGCAAACCAGACTAGGTCAATCTTAATCCTCATCGTTCACAAATCCCAGTTAAAGCAAAATTAGGAATAAAGAATCAACATCGTTTTGAATATAGCAAGAGCGATCGACCTATTCTTACAGGAGGAATCTGAGACCCAAATGATCCATTCTGAGAAAATCCCAACAACATACTAATGGATGAGTAAGTTGCCAAAATTGTAGACTTTGGATTAGCGAAGCTATTAATCACAGACCATTCCAGAATTCTCATTGGGATGAGAGGGACAAGATCAAGTTATTTTGCCCCAGAACGGCTCAAGGGCTTGCCCATCACAGTAAAAGTGGATTGTGTATTGCTTTAGTTTAGTTTTCTTAGTTATCATATGTTACCGTTTGAGCCTCGATATCAATGCCCCAGACAATGAAGTTGTTCTTATAGATTGGGTCTACGACTGCGGCCTATGATGTATGCAAGCTCTGCGCTAGCTTGAAGAAGAAGTAGACGAATAAAGCTTCGAGAGAATGGTGAAGATTGGGCCTTGGTGCATTGAAGAGGAGCCTGCAGCCTGTCCTCCAATGAAGAAGTTGCTTCAGATGTTGGAAGGCAATGTAGATGAACCGATTCCACCATGCACCCGTTCTTCATTACAGCAAAATAATATTGATTTTTCTTGCTAGCTATTCCAATATCTAGGTCTTGCATGCCTTCAGCTGCGAAGCTTGAAGGGTTCTATTTCTAAAACGTGTTGCACTAGATATGTGCATCTGGACCTGGATATTCGGATCTGACTTCGGATTTTTAAAAGGTACATCTGTCCAGATAAAGCCGACCAAAACCTGGGGCGGTATCACATTTGAGCCCAGATATCCAGGTTTACTATCTGTTTTTCTTTTTTTTTTTTTTTTTTTTTTTTTTTTTTTGCATTAAAAGAAAAATATTTTCAACACTTTTTAAAGTCTTTTCTTTTCATTTTCAAAGGTTTTTGTTTTTTTTTTTAAATCCTTTTTATCACTTTAAAAGGCTTTTTAAAAAAACTCTTTCAACACTTTTTAAAAACTTTTTTTTAGTAAAAAATATATTTTAAACACTTTTTAAAAGGATTTTTTTTTTAAAAAAAAAATAACTCTTTTTCAAAGGCTTCTTTTATATATAGGCCATTATGTTTGTTATTTTTTATAGGCATTTTTTATATAATGAATATCTTTATAGGCATTTTAAACTTTTTATTCCCTATTTAAACTTTTATAAAATAAACTAAATAATAATAGACATCAACACACGCTACACTGCATATTATATTGTTATTTAAATCACAATGCAAAACATCAACTTTACAAAGAACAAATGTGAAAAATCCAAAAGAGAAATAAGGTTGTGAAAATGATGCGCATATTGGAAATGCCTCCCATGATTCAAGCCATCATCCTACAGATTTGGAGGTACGTGGCTCCATTGTCTTGAATCTCTCAGTAAGAACACAATTTTGGATGGATTTAGATTGCAACTGAAGCTTCTAGGTAGAAGTGAACCAAGGAAAATTCCACCTAAGTGAGAGTTTATTAATAAATGGAGGTGCCGTCCTCCTTGTCCAAAAAAATAAAAAAAAAGAAAAAGCAAGGAAAATTAACCAACAATTATTAAATACATCTAAAGATCATATAATTGCTTGAATTTCCAGGTTGGTTTCTCCTTTTCTTTAGCGGTGCTGTAGTTGGAGTGGTAATGTGGTTGAGGAAGTGATTGTAGAAGCAGGTTGCTAGGTTGTCAGAAAGCATATAATTAAATTTAACTGAAGGTTGCAAAAAGTATAAATCTCAAAGACTATGCAAAGATATTACCAGACATGCAGATGTTGCATTGATAAAGGAGTACATGGGAATAAAGTTCCATTTTGATGAGCTACCATCAAACTTCTTGCGGAAAAAATCATTTCGCAGATTAAGCATACGAAAGGCGTCAAATCATATATGAGAATAAGGTCCGTGCTATTTCAGTTTCTATCACTTGGAAAGATATGAAATGTCATGTGCATAGCTCAACTAACAAAGAGTCATTCCCTCACAGAGACACCAACTAAAAAAGAAAAAAATAAATAAGAAGTCCATATATTATCATACCAAAGTAGTAATATCAAAGAATTAAGCAAAAATAGATAGTAAAAAATACAAACACCCAAGTTTTTCCTCATCTTCAGAGTGCATAAGAAGACTTCCTGTTCCCAACCAATGCATGAAAGAAAGCAACGAAACTATGGTCTCTGTCTCACTCCTCGAATCACCATGATACCTTTTAATAAGACAAATAAAGACAGTTGCCAACCGTACAGACCAAAGTAAAACCATAATTCAACTATATATAGTACTGCCCAGTGCATTCACAAAGAATCTCATCAAGTCGACTGTAAAGCTCCTTCAACACACCAATCTGCGCTTTGGCCTTCTATAAAAGCTCTTTTTGTACACAAAAAAATATTACATTTTTCAATAGTCTGTGATTGATTTCCTGAGACTAAGACCATTAAAATTGTTTTAAAAATAAAAATTTGACACTCGTCCTGTTCCAGTAATCGAAGAGTCATTTTCTCCTCAATTTTTCTCACTAACTAAACAGATAAAACTCATCTTGCTTGTATTGGATTTTCTAAGCCCACTTTGACTTAACAATGTTTTTGTCAGGTGGTGGAAAGATAAAACCCCATGTTTCATAGTTCCAAATATTACTCGAAAGAAAAATTCTAGATGCAGTCCCAGTTGGAGGCTTGGGTGCGCACGAATTAATGAAACGACTCGTTTCATCTAAATGAAACGTGTTGCTTCATCCCAAATACATCCCCTCCCTAGCTCAAATGCCAAGAAACAAGGACAAAAGACAAAAGGCTTACTGGGTTTGAACCGAATGATGAAGTGGGTTTGAACTCACCTAGACCTGATCTTTAAGTAAACGAAAGAAATAAAGAAAGAAATCAAGAATTCAAGAAATGTCCAAGAACTAGAATCTTGAAACGCAAGACTGGATTTATTCGAGGTAACTCCCACCTCACTCAGACTACTTCCCCTTTTATACTCTGATGAATTACAAGCTCATATCCCATGAAACACCCTCGTTTAACCTAATGTTCGAATTCCTATGAAACTCACCGTTTCATTAATCCCATCTACACACTCTATGTGACATCCGGATCCAATCAAGCTCATTTTTTTTTTTGTTCTTTGTTATTTATTTATTTTGTTTTAGTTTATTTATTTATTTATTTTTTGGTTCATTTTATTTTTGTTTTATTTTCTTCACACGTTAAATTTTTTCACGCATGTTTATTTCATTCCTTTCCGTTTTTATTTTCTTTTCCCCCTAGGTCTTCCTCTCGTCCACGGCTTTCATGCACACATACAACTCAGCCTTTCATCCACACACACGTCTCTCTTATCTCTAGGGTTTTCGCATCATATTTATGCGCACTCATTGGCCTTGCTTAGAGAGACTGCGATGTTTCATCCACTGCCCCTTACGTATTCGACGCAACCCACGTTTCACTCCCTCTCGTTCACTGCCTCTCCGCCTTCTCGGTTCTGTGCTTATCAACCTTACCACCTTAAACCTCAACCATACACAGTTCGCGCCGGTGCCTCCGCCTCTCATAGTCCATCACCCAAGCCGTGAGCCACCACCCTCTTTGTGTAAACACCACCTCTGTAAGCCCCGAAAATCCTCTGTTTTAGACTTCCGAAATAGAGCCATGCCTGCAGCCACCCCAACTCCTCGGTGCCACTTGCCACGGCTCACCCACTCTCAACGTTGCGCTGTAACACCTCTGCTTAGCTGCTGCTCAGCCACAAGAAACCGTGAGCCCCCCCCCCCCCCCCCCACCTCACGGATAAGCCTTTGCTTCCTACACCAAAAACAGAGCATTTACTGATCTCCACCGTAAGCCACTGCAAAACCAACACCTTTTGCCCCGGCAGCACCACCATAGTTCCTCCAGCCTAGCCGTCGTGCCTTGCCCCTCCACATACATCTCGGTTTTAGTCGTGAGTCCGCACTCCACTTCCTTTGTTTTTCATGTTGATGACTTAAAAAGGGTAGTGTGTGTGTGTGTGTGTGTGTGTGTGTGTGTGTGTGTGTGTGTGTGTGTGTGTGTGTGTGTGTGTGTGTGTATATATATGTAAGTCTGTAACCTAAAAGGATAGATGTTATTACCGTTATATCTTTGATCATGTTTTCAAGTGAAGTATTAGAGAAGCTATTGCATAGTCGGTCTAATAAATAAAAATTTCCTTGTTACCTTTAAATTATAAGTTACATTATTGTGTTTTAAACTTTGATATGCATTTGTAAACTCTAAATTTTCCATGTTTACAGAAATGATATTAATAAGCTAAATTTAATTTTTAAATAAAGCCTCTTTCAAAAGTAAGTGATAATGTTATAATTTTATTATGATATAGTTTGTTAAATAATTTTTATGTATAACTTAAAATGAAATTTTGGCATAATTATGTTATGTAGTATTAAATCCGATAGTTTGATTTTTCATTAGTAAATAAGTTAGAGTTAATACTTTAGTCAGAGATTTAGTTGGAATTTGAGAAGTGTTAACATTTTTAGGAATTCGTGAATTTAGGTTTCCAAGGAAATAAAATAAGTTATTTTAGCATCTTAAGCTTAAATATTGAAATACATGTTCGATTGAAAATTTATAAAAATTACGTGATTATGTTATAGGTAAAGATTAATATCTGTTCAGCATTTTGAAGAAATTTTCAAAAAGCTAAGAAGTCCAGATAAGCGGGGTTCTTATGCTAGACTTTGCATTTAAAATAAAATGAGCTGAGGTTATTTTTGAAAAATATACATATTTGAATATGAAAAGAAATTTGAACTACTTCAGTTAACTGTTCTGCATTACTCATGAGATTCTGTTTAAGAATAAATTAATTTCTGTCATGACTGGTGTAGAGATGAGCTTATTTTTGACCTTCTGTTTCTGAACTTTGAAAAAGTGAGTGAATATGAAATTTTGTGCATAAATTATATTGTGATATAATTTTGTTCTGTTCTGAAGATTTTCGGTACTCTGATATGATCTGATGTGATTTCTGAAACCCTCTGGCATAACATTCTGTTTCTATTTCATTCTGACCTCACCACGGGTGTAAAACTGTGGCCTCTGTTCGGGTTGGTACTAACTTTTCTGTTTCTGGTGTACCCACTTTGGAAACAAAGTAGTTTTCTGCGTGGTCTTTCCTATGTGCACACTCAGAGCTCCGAGAATGATAAGGGGAAGATTCACATTCTGTTTCTGCTCAGTTAGCTATCGGGATTTGCACAACCCTACCACGAGGGTTAAACATGGTATTTGTTCTGATATGATAATATAAGATGTGATGTTTCAGTTTATGCTATGCCAAAGGGATTTTGATTATGAATATTTTTTAACTTTCGCTTTGATATTTTTTATAACATGTTCTGACACTCAGTATGAAAATGTTATTCTGATTCTGCATTTTGAAAGAAAATATTTTGTTTCTACATTCTGAATTCTGTAAATGCTCATATTTACACACTAGTATATGTCATCTGCTTACTGAGTTGTTGATAACTCTCCCCTTATCTCCATATATTTTTTTCAGATAATTTTGATGGTTTAGCTGGAGAACAAGAGTAGAAAGTTTTAGCAAGGTGTGATGATTGAAGTGGAATAAGTGCTTGAGGGTACAAGTACTTATTTGAGAGTCGTAGTTAGTGAACTGATTTTATTTTTTTCGGGTATTTTGATTTGATGAGTTAAGGATAATTTCGAGTTTTGGAGAGTTTTTAATTTATGTTATTGAGATTCTCTCTATTGTCCCCATAGGGAACTTAGATATTTGGATTGATTAAATGGATTAACATTTTATGAGATTTTCTGGATTTTATAGTTGTGTTATTTAAGTTGATTTTAGATATTAAGAGTTAACTCTCCGGACCTCCGAGAACGGGGCGTTATACTCTATAACAACACAACGCACCTTTTCACTACTTACAACACACTCAACTAAACGTCCTGTTTTATTAATTGAAACACATCACTTCACTCTACTTTTAAATTCCGTTATTTCCTTGAGCCCATGACAATTCCTCTCTGCTTCAAAAGCCTTGTCCACAAAGCAGTAGCTGAGACTTCCCTACTGCTTCATGCTTCATCCTTACACCTCTTCTCTTCCAAATAGTAAAAGCCTTGTCCACATGACTCATCCACAAGGCCATCACAATTTGCTAAACCTCCCCTCTTAAAGAACCTTGCCCGTAAGGTGTGGGTAGAGGTCCTTTAATTTCCATAAGCTCTCCCAAGTGTTGTCTTCAGGTGAAGCCCCTAGCCACTTGACCAATACCTCAGTCACTGCTTGATTCCCCTTCTTAACCAGTCGTCTGTCAACAATCCCTTCGGGCTCAGGTTGAATATTACCATCAACATCAACTGGTGGTAACGTCGGTAAGGGAGTGACCTGCTATCCAAGCTTCTTTTTAAGGCAAGAAACATGGAACACATGATGTATTCTAGCAGTGGCAAGTAGATCAAGTTTGTACGCAACTGATCCTATCTTGGCTAATACCTGAAATGTCCCATAATAACGTGGAGCTAATTTAACATTATGTCTCAGGGAAAGTGAATTATGTCTGTATGGCTGTAACCTCAAGAAAACCCAATCACCAATCTGAAATTGCCTCTCAGTCATTTTTCTATTAACAAAGGCCTTCATTCTCTCCTGTGCCTTCCTTAAATTTGCTTTCAACAAGATCATCACTTCCTCTCTGGACTTCAGCTGACTATCCACAGCAGCATTCATTGTAGTACCAGGCACATAAGAAAGTAATTTTGGAGGTGAATAACCATACAATGCCTCAAATAGTGTCATCCTTGAAGAAGAATGGGAAGTGATATTATAACACCACTCAGCCATTGGTAGCCACATACTCCACCCTTTAGGTCTTGTACTCGTATAACATCTCAAATAACTCTCAAGACACTTATTTAAGCTTTCAGTCTGGCCATTTTTCTGTGGATGATACGCAGAACAAAAAGACAAAACAATCCCTTGTAGCTGAAAGAGCTCCTCCAAAACGTGCTGGTGAAAGTTGGATCTTTGTCAGATACTATTGATCTTGGCATCCCATGTAGCTTGAACACTCTTGCAAAACAAACCTGGGCCACTTTGATGACTGTGTATGGGTGAGCAACTGGAAAAAAAATGAGCATGTTTAGTGAGCCTATCAATAACAGATAAGACCACACTAAGCCATTTGATGTAGGTAAACCTTCTACAAAATCTAAGGAAATATGAGACCAGGGAAACTCTGGTATTGGTAAAGGCTTCAAAAGGCCTGCTGGGTGCATTGTTTCATACTTATGCATTTGACAAACATCACATTCTTTGACAACCCTCTTGATATCCTTCTTCATTCTACTTAGCTCTCTTTAAGGTCTTATGGTAGCCCACATGACTAGCTTGTGGGCTATGGTTAATGTGTTGAAAAACCTTCAGTTGAAATTCAGACTGAGGAACAATCACCATCTTGCCTTTCCTGAGTTAAGACCTTGATGCAGAGTGTAATGCTTCATAGTATTGGGATTCTGATGCAACTGTGAAATGATGTCCAGAATCTTAGGAGATAGGGAATAGCTTCTCTTAAGATACTTGATCCAAGTTGAAGTAGGAAATGAAATGACAGCCAAAGTACCAACATCTTCCTCTTGTTTCCTTGACAATGCATCTGCAACCTTATTCTCTTTGCCCTTTTTATACTCAATTGAAAAATCATACCCCATGAGTTTAGTGATCCACTTTTGTTGACTTTCAGTTCCAACTTTCTGCTCAAGCAAAAACTTCAATGCTTATTGGTTAGTCTTTACTTTAAATTACTCTCCGAGAAGATAGAGTCTCCACCTTTAAACTGCACTTACTAATGCCAATAACTCATTTTCATAACTAGAAAGAGCCAAAGCCTTACCCTTTAGAGCTTTACTATAATAGGCAATGGGCTGCCACTCCTGCATCAACACAACACCTAGCCCCAAGCCACTTGCATCACATTCAATTGTGAAACTCTTGGTAAAGTCTGGAAGCTTTACCACAGGGGGCTGTGTTACAGCTTTCTTAAGATCTTCAAAGGCTGTAGTGACCTTCTCATCCCAATCAAATGACTTCTTTTTTATCAAGGCAATTAATGGAGCTGCTATAAGGCCATAACCTTTAATGAACTTCTTGTAATAACCAGTAAGGCCAAGGAAGCCCCTCAATGCTTTTAAAGAACTAGGAACTGGCCAGTCTACCATTGAGGCTAACTTTGCTAGATCTGCTTTCACACCCTCCTTAGAAATGATGTGGCCAAGGTAATCTATCTCAAAAACCCCAAAGCTGCACTTCAATCTCTTAGCAAACAAGCTATGTTTATTCCTTATTGCTAACACCTCTCTCAAATGCTGTAAATGTTCCTCAACATTGCTGTTGTATACTAAGATGTCATCGGAAAAAAATCAATACAAATCTTCTTAAAAAAGGCTTGAAAACTTCATTCATCAAGCTTTGGAATGTTGATGGTGCAATTGTGAGCCCAAAAGGCATCACAAGAAATTCATAATGGTTTTCATGTGTCCTAAAGGCTGTCTTAGGAACATCCTCTTCCTTCACTCGAATCTGATGGTAGGTTGATCTTAGATCATGCTTGGAAAAAATTTCAGCTCCCCACAGGTCATCCAACAACTCATCAATAACTATAATAGGGAACTTTTCCTTAACAGTTTTCCTATTCAGAGCTCTATAATCCATGCACATGCTCGGCCAGCTACCATATGCTTTTCTCACCAAAAGCACCGGTGAAGAAAAAGGGCTCTGACTTGGCCTGATTATACCAACTTGCAATAGATCCTTCACTATCTTTTCAATCACACTATTCTGATAATAAGGGTATCTATAAGGCCTTACTGAAATTGGCTGGGTCCCTTCCTTAAGTGTAATCAGATGATCACACTTCCTGGAAGGAGGAAGTCCAGTAAGCTCACCAAAAACTTCCTGAAACTGATCCAACAAAACATTCACCTCCTATTGACACTCATTAGTCATCTTAGTGTCATCATTCATTATCAACTGGAAAAAATATCCTCTCTTTTATATAGTAGAAGGCTTAAAAGAATGACCTTCTACAATAGAAAACTCTCCAGCAGATAACCCCTTGAGTAACAACTTCGTACCTTTAACTTGAAACTGCATAGTCAATTGCAAAAAATTCCATACAATGGGCCCCAAGGTCTTTAACCATTGAATACCCAAAACTACATCACACCCACCTAAAGTGAGTAAATGAATAGAAATTGAAATTTATTTCCTTGAATTCTAAGCACTATATTTTGACACTTTCCAGTACTCAGTAACTTCTCACCATTTGCAACTTTAACTTGCAAGTCACTAGTCTCCTCAATATTCAATCTAGCCAACTGTGTTACCCCTAGATCTAGGAAGTTATGTGTACTTCATGAATCAACCAATATTACAACAGGCCGATTAGCAATCCCATCAATCTCATAGTGTTAGGGCTGGGTGAACCAAAAATTGCATGTAGTGCGATATGCAATTTTTCATAAGGAATGTCCACCAACTCCTCCCGCACAACTGGATCAGTACTTCCCTTATCAACTTCACATTCTTCCCCGTCACCCCTTTCATCTACTTGTAGCATGTAAACCTTAGACTTTTTAGAAAGATGGATTGGGTTTCACTTTTCATCACAGTATTAACACAAGCCCTTTCTTCTTTTTTCATCCAACTACACAGAAGATATCTTCTTGCCAGGAGGAAAATTTTTGTAGAATCTTTTACTGCTATCTTCATTACTACCAAAAAATTGAGTCTTAGTATTCACTACTGCTTTCATGGTTAATCTAGAACTCAACACATATTCTTCTTGGATCTTGGCAAGTCCAAATGTAGCACTTAAGTTGATGGGGTTGAACGTTCGAATAGGAAATCGAATCTTATCTTTAAGGCTACTCAAGAAGCAACTCAGCTTATGTTTCTCTGAAAAACCATTCAGCCTATTTGATAACCCTTCAAACTGGGCCTTATAAGCAGCAACTGAACCAGTCTACTTTAATCGAGTTAATGACTCCACAGGATCATTGCATGCAGTGTGCCTAAAACTTACTTGTAAGGCTCTAACAAAAGAATCCCAGTTCTTAAATTGTGCCATATCTACAATATCTTGATACCATACTAAAACATCACCTTCCATATAGTGTGAGGCCATCAATAACCTCTGATTCATTGGCGTTTGATGAAAATCAAAGTATTGGGTCACTTTGAAAACCCATCCTGCCGGGTTATTTCCATCAAAATGGGGAAAAAAACCCTATCTTCATTCATAGGCACTATAGATTCTTGAACAACTTCACTATTATGAATGTTATGATGATGCTCAATTAAAGTTCTCTTCATGTGATGCATTTTATCTAACCTTTCTGTCAACGTTTGTATTGCTTGTTGTTGTCCTTCTACTTGCTTCTGTAACGCGTATTGTTGACCTTGTTGTGATCTTGAAACCGTAGACCTTGTTCCATCCACCATTAGAATTTAGAGGATCGTCCTCTCAGATACCACTATTAGGGACCAACTTACCCAGACATGATCTTTAAGTAAACAAAAGAAAGAAAGAAATCAAGAATTCAAGAAATGTCCAAGAACTGGAATCTTGGAATGTAAGACTGAATTTATTCGAGGTAAATCCCACTTCCAAAGGGAATCAAACAATAAGCCAATTCGATACCTTCTTACTCAGACAGCTTCCCCTTTTGTACTTTGATGAATTACAAGCCCATTTTCCATGAAATGCCCCCATTTAGGCATGTAAACGAGCCGAGCTCGAGCGAGCTTAGGGTGTGCGAGCTCGGCTCGAGCTCGATTCTGTTAACGAGCCGAGCCCAAGCTCAACTCGAGCTCGACTCGCTTATTACAGAATTTAAAGACTAAAATATTTAATATAAAATTAAAATAAATACATCAGTAAAATAACAAATTATATACAAATTTACATCATAAAACCTTCAAGAGTATTATGGCTATGGACCTATGGTACATTAAATTACATTTTTAATTTTTACATCATAATGGAACTAGTGAATCAAAACATACTTTACAAATTACAAAAATAAATTATGAAATAAGATACATTATGATAAAAAAAAAATGGGCTATGAAATGAATGAAGTCCTCATTTGTTGGTGAATGAAGCTATAAATCTGGACATTGTTGCCCTGCATACACTAATACACTAAAAAATTTAAGGTTATTTTTAATCCATTGCTCAAGTACTGTTAACTTAGTAATACTGTCAAGGGATGTTTGACAGAAAATGAAAAACTTAATTTGCCTAAAAAATCAATGGCATATCTCTAACAAGTTACACAATATAATTATACAAGCAATCTCATAAACAAATATGTGCATTAGGGATTCAGACTCATTGAAATCTGAAATCACCATGACAGAGTCACAGAAGTCAGCAAGATTAATAAAAACAGAATCAGATAGATGTGCATCAGGGATTCAATTAAGTTACCAACTGCAGTTACCAAATGCAGACTATGCAGTTACCACAGAACAAATCCAAAACAGCGACCCAACAATAGGCATGACTCATATTAGCCAGACAAGAAATTGTTAGGTAGACAAGTTGACAACTTCAATAGGTATAGACTAATACAATAGGCAGTTACCAACCATTCAGCCACAGGCCCACAAGAACAATCAAATCTGCCAACTAGCAGGCAACAATATGCAATACTCAATAGGCATATACTAATACCACAGGCAGTTACCAAATAAGTTATCAAAGAAGTTACAAGTTCAGTAACAAGAAAACAACAAGTTACCAAAGTTCAGCAAAATCAGCCAGACAACCAAGACAGACAACTGCCGTTACCAAAAAAAGTTCACAACAAGTTACCACAGTCCAACAAAAACAGCTAGAAAAAATCAGCAGACAACTAACCAAAACAAGTTCACAAATCAGAACAAGTTACCAAAGTTCAACAAAATCAGCCAGACAATTGCAGACTGCACTAACAAAAATTAATCAAAATCACAATGACATGAAAATGCCAAACTTATACAAAATCTGAGTTCACCATGACAGAAGTCGGCAAGTTCCCAAATTTTAAGAAAATCACCTTGACAACCTGCGTACACTGATACAATAAAAAATATTAATATCATTTTTATTCCCTTGCATCATTACTCAAGTACTTTTAACTTGAAAATATTGTCAAGGGATGTTTGTAATGCAAAATTTAATTTGCCATTTAAAGAAATTTAGGAAATCTGGAGGGTGAGGAGTTAGAACTTAGAAATTAACTGAACTGTTATGACTCATATCATCCCAAACAAAATCAGATAGAACAAAACTGTCCAAATATCAGATAGCAAATCATATAGATTAAACAATACAGACCAGATAAAATTAGAAAGCTACCCAAATGTTCCATAGATTAAACATGATAAAAAAAAATAGAATCTGAGTCTGCATGGGCCTATGGCTATGGCAAAAGAATCTGAGTTTCTGATGGAACATCCTTCTATTGACAAGAAAAAAACAGGCATTAGTATTTTTGTAAATAAATTAATAATAGTAAGAATAAAATAGTAAAAAAGCAACAAGTAGTTAAAATAAATAGATTACACTTACAGAATTTGTTGATGATCTTTTAAGCCCATATAATGCTCTAACCCAATCAGACCCACATAACAACATCTGGACAGTTTCAGTTGACAATGAAGCTCGATGAGGATCAATGACTCTACCTCCTGCGATGAATGTTGATTTTGAGCTAACTGTGGTAATTGGTGTAGCCAATATATCTCGGGCCAATTTGGACAAAGTTCGAAACTTAAGATTATTTGCTTTCCACCATTCCAAGGCATCAAAACTTGCATATGAACCCTCTTCACAGATATATATACTCTCCTATAAATAATTGTCCAGTTCTGATTTACTAGGCAGCAATGTATCAACACTTCTAACAAAAGATTTAAATAATGACTGGCCAGTCTGCATGTTTCTCCCAACACTTGAGGAACAACTGGATATGTTTCTTCGGGCATTTTCCTGCTCTCTTTGTGCCTCAAGAGTTGAATTGTATTCATGAACATACTCATCATATAACTCATGCAACACTTGAGAGACGTAATCAATATTCTTAGAAGCGTCCGAGTCTTGATAAATTAAAGGAAAACAGAATTGGATCATGACCATTTTGAATCTAGGGTCTAACACCGCAGCGATTGCCATCAATAAATTACACTCCCCCAATATTTGTCAAACTTAGCAGTCATTTTCCTTACCATTGATTTCATGTATTCATTCTCATCTCTACTTTTCTTACCTAAGATGTCCTTCATTCTCCATACTTCAGAAAGGAATACTGTTGGGTAATCACTTTTGGATACAATATTGGTTATTTCATTGAAAATAGCAAGTAGTTGACAAACATTTTCAACTTGCCCCCACTCTTCAACAGTTGGAACCCATTCAAAACTACTATCTCTATCACCATATCTAGGAAAAACTTCTTTGAACTGAATTGCAGCATCCAACATTAAATATGTGTTGTTCCATCTTGTAGGCACATCTAAAATCAGTTTCTTTGAGGGCAATTGCAACTGTTTTGCAATTTCACTAAACTGTTTTAGCCTACTCTCTGATGCTACCAGATATTTTATACCATCTCTCACACAATCAACAATATCCCTAATCTCTCCAAGTCCATACTGCACAAGTAAATTAGTTATATGCGCACAACAATGTACATGAAACAATTTCCCTCCTACAGACAATGTTTTCTTCAATCTAAAATTATCTTTCAATATCCTAATAGCAACATCATTAGAACTTGCATTGTCAACAGTAATTGAACTAATTTTATTCTCAATTCCCCAACCTTGGAAACACTTTTCTAAAGCATCAGCAATAAGAAGCCCAGTATGTAGAGGGGGCACATTACAAAAGTTCAAAACACGCCTCTGAAGATGCCAATCAGTATCTATAAAATGACATGTCACTACCATATATGAAAGTTTTTGACAAGAAGTCCACATGTCAGTTGTGATATGAACTTTGTCAACAGGTTCAAGCAAAGCCTTTAACTTTGTCTTTTCAGTCTCATAAGTTATCATGCATTCCTTCTTTGCAGCAGCCAGAGACATTTTTTCTGACTATGGAGTGTTTGCACTCATGAACTTATTAAATATCACATGCTCCATTAAAGAAAATGGATACTCATGGTAAAGTATCATATGAGAGGCAAGCTCTCGGACCCTACTATGATCATAGGTAAAGTTTGAGACAGTGAAGCTACCATCTTTCTCCTTAGACTCAACTGCTAAGACTTTCTGTTTTTTCTTAGACCCCATATATGGCAAACAAGTTAGCAAGTGCCTACATAGTGTAGTCGTAGAACTTGATCGAGATGCTTTAAACAAAGATTTACACCACTTACATTGAGGTTGTTTAGTCCCATCTCATTCAAGTTCGACAAAATCATTCCATACATTGGAAGTCCTCTTTCTCTTTTTTCTTTCATTGGCTACTGTTTGAACATCTGTTTGGCCCTCAGTAGAGACAGTATTAGGGACATCAGTATTTGCAGTGTCTCCACCATCATCATATATGGGCTCTACATGGCTAATCCCAATAGAGTTTTCATTTTCATACTCCTCCACCGGATCAACCAAATTCACACGATCATCCATTTGCTAGGGTCTAATATTTTTAAAACACAAAACCAGAAACATAAAATATGCATACAAACATTGACCATACAAGTTATATTAATCAACCAAAATGAAAACAACCTTATCTTGATGGCTTAAGGTGCCTCCAGAAGCAAGAACACTAAAATATGCTAAAGTCAAAAACATTTGACTCCAACAGTTTTGCCTTGGCAGCCTTGCCTTGATGGCTCAATGTGCCTCCAAAAAGCAAGGCTGATATAGGCTGATATAGCTGATATATTCAACCAAAATATGTTACAGTCAAACAATTTTGACTCGAACAGTTTCAGTAGACTCTTGCCTTGGTGGCTCGATGTGCCTCCAAAACAGATTGAAGAAAGCATATTTAAAGACTTGAACCAAGAACATAAACACAAACCAGATTGAAGAAAGATTAATCAACCAAGACATATTGAAGATGGCATAATTAAATAGTTGAAGCAAGAACAATATATAATAATTTATAATCAACCAAAACAGGTTCAATAAAGCATATTTAAAGACTTGAACTAAGAACATAAACACAAAACAAATTGAAGAAAGATAAATCAACCAAGACATGTTGAAGATAGCATAATTAAATAGTTGAAGCAGGTTCGAGAAAGCATATTTAAAGACTTGAACTAAGAACATAAACACAAAACAGATTGAAGAAAGAAATACTTAAGAACATATGTTAAAGATTTAAAACAAATGATCATTTATAATCAACCAACACATGTTAAAGATGGTGCTTAAGACATGATCATAATTTATAATCAATCAACCAACCATATTTATTATCAACCAACACATCTTTCAATACTTAAGACAATAACCAAACATAAACAATAAAACATCATTAAATACTTCAAGTAAGAACATAAAGCAATAAGCAAGAACCAGATAGGGTCAGATTAATCAACCAAAACATTTAAAATAAAGCATATTTAAATATTGGGAGCAAGAACATACTCCAATCAACAATATACACAAATAACCCGAGACTACTTAGAGAAGCAAATGAAAAATTGAAGGCTGTAAACGTTGCTTCAAGCATAGATCTGTAGGCAAGCTCTTCAGAATGTTTTTTTTTCCTCAGTTCTCATATATGAAATATAAAGTTTAAAACATATATTTGTAACTGTAAACAATAGCAAAACAGCCTAAAGCCCTAACAGGTCATATTTTGCCATTAGAAAATAAAATAAAAAAGATAAAGCATATACTTATCAATCAAAGTGATGGACATTGAACAGTGACAAAGCTACAAAAGCATGCATATACGACTGGGGATGTTACTGATGTATGGCAGAACAATGCCAAACCACTGACCACACAGTATGTTTGGCATACAGTGTACTTAGATGATTAGTTCTAGATCTACAAGACTACAATGTAACAACTAACAATACTATAATGTATAAAGAGTTAAGATAGAACTAGAATGAATCCTCGAAAATGCTCAGATAAAACTATAACTAGATAGGATCAATCAAATCTGTCAAGTTACCAAATCCCAGACAAATGCTTAGAAACAAGAAAAAAACAAGGGTAATCGACTCATAGACGGACGAATCGGTGAACCAGAGAACCACGAACCATAGAATCAGGGATTCAGTTCGTTGGGAGTCATAAATGCATGCATTTAATGACCCATGTGTCGAGGACCGGCTGCGATCTCAGAGGCTGAGATTACAGCCACGGCTCCCCAAAAATACGGCCGCCAGCTGCATCTGCTAGGATTCAGGAAACCCATATCACAAGATTCACAACAGAAGCCCATCAGGTTCTTGAATCTTGATGGCTGCAAGCCTTCAAGAATCAAGAATCGGCTTCATTCCATGGCAATCGCGAGGTAAGCGACGAACCCGTCGAAGCGTAGAAGGCTAGGGTTTCACGCTGGCTTTGAGAGGAAAAGTGAGGAAGCGTGAAACGGCTGAAGCATAAATGAGAATCGAGATGCAAGTGGCCAAGTGGGTGGGGCGGCTAGGGTTTTGCGATGAATGAACGGTTCAGATTTGGATATAAAGATCCAAGGGCCTCAATAACTCCAAATGTCATACAGGTAGCCTCTCTAACATGTAACACTACTAACACGTTACAATGTTATAAGTTATAACTGGCTGTAAAATGTAAAACTATATTTTAAAATTTAAGTTTTTTTTTAAATATTTTAATATTTAAGTTGTAACACATATCATATACTATAAAATTATATATTAGTATATTATTATAAGTTAATATTTAAGTTATATACTATATTTAAGTTAATATTTAAGTTATATTTAAGTTATAGCACAAAACCGTACAATGTTATAAGTTATAACTTATATCCTATAAAACTATATTTTAATATTTAAGTTGTAACACATGTTATATACTATTATAATATATAACTATACTAATAGTATAATAGTATAAGTATAAGTATATAACATTGTCTAACTTTATATTTTATCAAACATTATAATTTATTACTCATGATATAATATTATAGTTCTATTATATACTAATACTATAATACTATTATACTAATATGATAAGGAGATGGTGTAATTTGTAATGTTAAAATGTTATATATAATGTTATATATTATGTAAGATTATACTACTAATAGATTAATAATACTATATAGTTATTAATACACCACTAATACTGATACACCACCATCTGTATATACTAATACTAATATGATATGTTAATATTATCCATCATCATACATAGTAACATATACTAATATCTTATACTAATACACCACCATCTTTCTTTCATATTAATATTAGTATATTAGTATATCATATACCACCATACATTAGTAATAGTATATGAATGTATCATCTTTCTAACACCACCGGTCACCATCTTTCTAACACCAATATTATATTAACATACATATAATACTATACTATTACTAATATCAATAGACAATATACCATATTTCTAACATACATTTACTAATATGAATATATATATATAATATGGACCATATGGTGTAATTTGTAAATTTATAATGTTGTAAATTTATTGCATGTATTCATCATAACTTCTAGTTTTATAAGACTATAAGTTATTATTATAAATTTATATATAGTATATGTAGTGGACTATAAGTCTATAGACTATAATAATAACACTAAGTCTATATACTTAATTATGAATATTATAAATTATATACATATCTAAATTTTGGTTATTATATATAATATATTGTATTATATATGTATAAATATATACGAGTCGAGCTCACGAGTCGAGCCGAGCTTCATTCGAGTTTGTTCACGAACATTACTCGAGCCGGTCGAGCTTTATACGAGTTTGTATTGTTTAATAATCGAGCCTAATTCTATGTTTACAAACGACCCATTTAATATTCGAGTTGAGTCGATTTCGAGTTTAGTCGAGTCGAATTCGAGCTGCCTGTCGAGTAGCCTGTTCATTTTACAGCCCTACCCCCATTTAACCCAACATTCGAATTCCTACGAAACTCATTGTTTCATTAATCCCATCTACACACTCTATAACAATCCAACGCACCTTTTCACTACTTACAACACGCTCAACTAAACACCCCGTTTCATTAATTGAAACACATCGTTTCACTCTGCTTTCAAAATTTTGTTATTTCCTCGGGCCCATGACATGGTACGTGAAAGAGTCTCTAAAATCATAATAGGAGATCTGGGTCAATAGAAGCTCCTTGTGCTTACTCCACTTCTACAACAAGAAACAAAGTGGGGGCCAGGGAGAGCGAGAGAGATCAGATCTCAGAGTTTTGCCTTTGATAAAGGGGGGACGACGGTGATGGGTTTCATTGAGTGATGCTAGGGTTTTTTGTGGGGAAGGGGGAGAGAGAGTGCGATCGAGTATGAGAGAGAGAGAGAGTGAGTGAGTGAGTAAGAGAGTAAAGCAATTTTGTATGTGGAATTAATTCTGAATTCGACGTCGTTTTACATGTACAGTTTTCATGCACTTTGGTTCCAAGAAATTACTTCTGGCAGCACTCTTCTCAATCTATTAGCAATAGTTTTAGCAATGATTTTGGAGAGATCAAAACCGTCACTTTACTCCTACAAAAAATATGGGAAATTGCAACAAAACTATTTTCGCGGTCTCAAATAATTAGCTATTGCATAGATTTTGGCCTCGCAGCAAATCGGTGCTGAAATTGATCAATTCTGACAAAAATATTTGTGGCGAGCTAAAATTCACTACAAATTGTAACTATTTATGTCCAATTAACACCTTGTTGTAGTAAATTAGCCGCAATTGTTTCAATTTGATATTTGTGTCAACTAAATCTCGTCGCAACTAACAACTCACAACTTAAAACTTGAAATTGTAATATTTCACATTCATCTATTCTTTCCCTCTTCGTCTCTCCATCCACTCACTACGACATATTCAGACTTCCCCAAGGTATGATTTCCAAACCCTTATTTCCAAATCATCTTCTTCTTGCCATTTTATGGTCTTACAAGTCTTCCTCTTCTAGTTCATTCTTTGCTCTTCAAGCATCTAGACCCATGGTGATGTGGTCAGACAGCTTCCAACCCCGAGTTCCGACATAGTGCTTCTCTATTAATCTCGCCAAGTTTATTCGCTCTCCAATAGTTAGATGCAGTTTTCTTTTTGATCTGGGTTTTAATTTGTTGATGTTGTTCCAAATCTACTTAACCGAGTGTTTTTTTAATCTTCATGGATTTCCAAAAGGAGCAGCGTTGGTGGCCGTGGGTCTCCATATAATAAAATACACAGTCTTTTGAGCCCATCGATGAGGTTCCTTGTATCTCATGTCCTACAGACGCAAAATTAAGGCTTTTTACTGGGTAATCAAGCAAAGCTCGAGAAGGATAGGGTGAGAATATGATGGATTCCTCTAAAACAATAAATCCTCATGTGTGGTGACATGGTGGAGCCACACTATGAATAACTACTACTCAATAATAAAGATGGGAAAGATAAAATGGTGGGACAGTGTAACACATGCTGCCGCTGATAGTGGAGGAAGAAGTGGACGGCGCATGGGAGAGGAGGAGAAGAGATGAATCGGGAACCCTAACTTGAAGACAACTTACCTAAGTGAATTGAAGTGATCAAACTTGGGAACCAAAGCAGTTTGACCTTCTGGAAGGATGAAGTACAAGTCACGGGCTGGGCTTCAGAGGCTTCAGTTTGGTCCGTGTATTACTTTGGTCTTACGTTAATTTACTTGTTGGGTCTGGGCGTAATGGGCCGTAGCCCTTAGTCTGTTATTTAGTCCAAGTCTGTAGTCTTATTTTCATATGTTCTGAGTTAGTCTGTAAAGCCCAAAAGGGCCTAGTAGTTTCCCTTTATTTTTGAGTACCTGTAACCTGTTGAGGTATCGAAAAGTTTAATCAAGAACCCTATCTTCTCATCTATATTCTCTGAAGGCGCCTACCCTCGAAGGAGGCATTCATCTGATTACTGTTCCTTTTGTTACACTATTTTCAGTAATGTTACAAGTGGTATCTGGAGACACTTTCCCTGTTCTCAAATATTACAAAACAATGGCTAAAGGCACCAGATTTAACGAGTTACAAGATGGCTTAAATGCTATGAAAAAAAACAAATGAAGTGCTAGAAATTGAAGTAACGACTATCAAGAGGCAGCTTGATGTTGTTATGCAGCAGCTCACAACTTTGAACTCAGAACTTCATAAATGTAACAACGATAGAGCATCATCTTCAAACGTTCACAACAAAGAGGAGGGTGGTCCACAACAGGGAGAGATCCATACCCGCACCATCAGGCTTCATTTTCCTGTCTTCCATGGTGAAGATCCTGCAGGTTAGATTTCTAAGGTTAATCAATTTTTTAGTTTTCATAATACAATGCCCCAACATCATTTAAGGGTAGCATCCTTCCACATGGAGGGTAAAGCCTTAACTTGGTTTCAAGATTTAGAATAATTTGTACACCTTATTGATTGGGACTCTTTCGTTAAAGCCCTTTTAGTAAGATCTGGCCCTAATGCTTATGATGATTCTATGGAGACACTCATTAAGCTAAGACAAAGTAGCACTGTTGAAGAATACAAGGCCAGTTTTGAGACCTTGTCTAATTGGCTCAAGGGATTGTCTGATGCCTACAAACTGAGTTGCTTCCTAGGAGGCCTTCGGGATGACATCCGTTTAACTGTCTGAATGTTTAAACCTCAAGACCTAACCTCAGCCTATAGTTTGGCCAACATACAAGAGGAAGCCATTAACTTAACCAAAAAAACTCAGAGATTCAGCCCAAGCTTGAGCCCAAGCTACTCTCTTGACCTAGGTATACTTAAAAAACCCAATCTACCACCCTTCCACCAATCCAAACAGCCACCATAAACCACCAAAAACTTCTCCAAACCATCACTACCCATACAGAGAGTTAGCCAACAACAAATGAATGAGAGGAGGGAAAATGGCTTTGTCACTATTGCGATTCAAAGTGGAACCTGGGCCATAAGTGTGAGAGGCCCAAATTGTACATGTTAGAAGATGTGATGCTGGAAGGTGATACTGAAGTGTTGTGTGATGAAGAACAATGTGCTAATCCAACAGAAACTACAAACTGACGGATAGTCCGAAGCCGTAAACAAGACGTTGGAAAATTATCTTTGATGTTTTAGTGGGGACAGACCCAAGGACTGGTCCATGTGGATTCCCTTAGTGGAGTGGTGGTACAACTCCACCCAACACTCATCCACACGAATGACTCCTTACGAGGCTCTCTATGGTCAACCACCACCTCGACTAATGGACTATATGCCGGGAACAGCACGTGCAGACACTGTAGATGCAACTCTAAAGACCTGTGATCAGATTGCAAAGGTGCTCAAACACAACTTACACATGGCACAAAACCGAATGAAAAGATACTCATATCTCAGGCGCAAGGAGCAGCAATTTAATGTAGGGGAAGAGGTATACCTGCTCAAATGTTGGAAGGTACCGTAGAGATACTCGAACCTTCATGCGCACAATCTTCATTTCAGCATTAGTTCTTCATTACACATAAGAGTGAAGTATTTCTTTTCTTTTCTTTTTTCCCTCCATAAAACTCGATTTGTAATTGGGTTTAAAGAATTTCAAGTTATTGTTGCTACCAAGCTAGTGCCGCCTTCCATGTTTATCACGTTGTAAATTCCATTGTGTATGCCCTCGTCATTCACTTCTTAATTTATGTGTTGCCTTTTTGATATGAAGTTTAAGTCCTACTTCTACTATTTTTCTCTATATGTTATATGTACGTATACATACATATAAAGTATATATTAAAAATATGAGAAAAGGATGACAATTCTCTCAAACTACCGCCTAATTTTCTATCACCCCCTCAAACTATCAACATTGAAAATTATCCCCCAAACTATTAAGAAATCACAATATAACCCTGTATTTTAATGAATGGAATTAAAAAGTACAATACCCCCAACGTTAAGAAGTTAAAAATATCCTCCATTATGGGTGCGGGAAGCCATAAATTTTGTGCCGATATCATCAGAATGCTATAATATTATCCCGACCAACCTGGTTGGTATGCAACCAAATGCAAATAAACAATGATATTTGGCGATTATAATTTTGACTAATTTACAATTTTTTTGCTCACGTGATTGGAATGCATTGTATACGCCATGAATACAGCCGTCCGTATGAACCTCGGTCTGCTCCATAAATCTCAAATATTAAAGGGAAAACAAAATAAAGGGAAGTGATAAAATATTAAGGTAATTAGTAGTTCTAAGTAAAATGATCGAGGCCTGGCCATTTGAAAAAGAAGGAAGAGAAGGAAAAAACATCTATAAAAGTTGAATAAGATTAAGCTTCGAAGCATGGAAAGTTACGAATGAAGAAAGGTGGAACATAAAACTGACAAGATGTCCACAACTTCCAAGTGGCTTATAAAAAAATAGGATTTTTCTACATAGAGGCATCATCTCCTGGGGCTTCATCAACAGGCTATATTGGCTTTTTTTTCATCTCATTGAAGGGAAAATGGTGTTCTTTAACCTTCATTGTACTTAGAGTTACGCGAGACCATCCAGAACTGTAAAAATTTCTATGCATTGTGGATTTGCCTCCAAATAATCTGTGGATCTAAGTTTTTATGTCAGATTACGTAAATATGTTTGTTTTTCTCATTTATATTTTCTACTCTTTATTTATAATTGAATGTCCGAGCGTTGTATCAATGCCCATGCCACTATCGTAGATCTTTCAATCGCATTGTTGGGCTTTGGCCATACCAAAACATCAACAAGGAGAATACCGAGGTGGCTGATCCACCAGAGTCAATAAAAATGTTTTAAAAATTATATAGATAATAGATTAAAAAAAAATTTGTATTTTATCTTTGGGATAATTTTTGGCTACTTTTATATAGTATTTTTTAAAGTCTTTATAGTTAATTTGGGACTAAAGAAAAAAGGGGTACATTGAATTTTTTTGCTAATTTTAAAACATTGCAAATGGAGTGATAGTATGAGAGGTAGTTTATTTTTCCTAAAAATATGTATGTCCTAATAAAAATCTTTGATCTGTAGTATGAGTTGAAAGTCTTTGGAATTGTAAGGTCTAACATTGCGGATCCTGTTTGGAGTTGAAAAGTCCTGCAAAAGACCATGAAAGTTCTGGTTCTTAATAGAAGAGCTTGACCGGCACAGGTGGTCTCGGTCTAACATCCCAATTTCCTTGTGTTCTTTAGTAGATAAACGGTCCCTATGCCTTCAACTTCAAAAATTAGTCATCTTTCGTTGACTTTCTTGCAGCCCAGATTAGGTGTATGCAATTCCAAGTCTTATCTCCACTAACAGAGACTTTGAATTTTTTCTTATGTTGACTAAGTTGTTTCTTTGGACTGGAATCTTGTTTGTCAATTCGTCTTGAATCCAGACCTTCAAAACCTTCCTAGATGACCCAATCTTTTGCAACAAGATAGCCTTTTTCTTGTTTGTTCGTATCACAGTTATTTCAGGTGCTAGTTTCTTTATTTGATGCTCTTGAAGTGGGCTGAGTTTAAGTTATATGATCTGTTCTGTCTGTACTCTTCCTTATGTTCATTCTGCAGCCAAGCAAGCCTCTTACTATTCTATTCTGCTGAAACAGCTTTTTATCTCTCTTTTGGTTGAATAGAATTGTCATTCATTCAAAAAAAGGAATTTAATAATGGTTTCCATATTTCTTTATCTTCTTTTGATTACTGGATTCTCTGCTGCAATTGCTCAACAAAGAAATTCCAGCACTAGCCTCGGCTCTTCCCTCTCTCCAAATGCCAATCCATACTGGTTATCAGATTCTGGCCAGTTCGCTTTTGGCTTCTACAAGAAAGGTGATGGCTTTGCCATAGGCATCTGGTTGGAAAAGATTCGGCAAAAAACAGTCGTATGGACAGCTAACCTGGACAATCCGCCACTATCAAGAAATGTCACATTGCTTCTGACAAATGATGGCAGGCTTGTCTTGGAACAAGAACAAGGCCAACAGACTGCTCTAACTAATGCACTGTTCTCCGCTTCCTATGCCTCCATGCTCGATACTGGAAACTTTGTCCTCTACAATTCAAGTTCAAACATCATATGGCAGACTTTTGATGCTCCAACAGACACTATTTTACCTGGTCAACCTCTCTTGGCGGGGAACAAGCTATTCTCCAGCAGCTCTGAGACAAATCATGCAAGGGGAAAGTTTCAACTTATAATGCAGCATGATGGGAACCTGGTGCAATACCCGTCAGACATTCCACCTAAAGCTAATGACTATGCTTACTGGGACTCAAAAACATTCGACGCTGGAGATAATATCTCTCTAAATCTTGGTCGTAATGGTCAGCTTTCCCTAATTAATCATACCGGCTTCAGTATCAAGAATTTAAACGGCCAAGGAAACACCTCTCATAATTTTTCTTTATATCGTTTGACATTGGATTTTGACGGAATATTGCGGTTATATTCTCATGGCTTGAATCAAGATGATGATGATTGGTCAATTGAATGGTCCCCTTCTAGCAGTAATTGTGATCCTATTGGTCTCTGTGGCCTAAATGCTTATTGTACTGTACAGGAACAGAAAGCTGTATGTACATGCCCTCCTGGTTTTGATTTCTTAGATCGAGGACAACCTGATTTGGGCTGCAAGAGAAATTCCAGCACAGATGGTTGCACGAGCAAGAATGGAGAAACAGTTGATACTCTTCAGGAATTGGAAAGTTTTGAATGGGAAGACAACCCCTATTCTACTTTGTCATTGACCAAAACTGAATGTAGAGACGACTGCTTGAAAGACTGCGAATGTGAAGCCGCCCTATTTAAAGATCAGCACTGCAGAAAACAGAAGCTTCCGCTAAGATACGGGAGAAAACGACAAGGTAATGCCAGTACAACCATATTCAAGGTGAGATTTGGGAGTTCTAACACAACACAGGTAAGCAAGGGAAGAAAGAAACAACAGGGAATGGGCGTCTTAATCGGCAGTTCTGTGATTTTAGTTTTCGCGTTAATTGTGCTAGCTTTTTCTGCTTTTCTGGTCTTGAGATATCGTCTATGGTCATACAAAAAGGTTCATTACGAAGTTAATGAAGGATTGGTTGAGGATGTCTCTCTACGAGTATTTACTTACAGTCAACTCGAAGTTGCAACGAATGGCTTTGTCGAACTACTGGGTAGGGGCTCTTTTGGGACAGTTTTCAAGGGAGCCTTGTCAAATGGGCAGATGAAAATTGCTGTCAAAAGACTTGAAAAAGTTGTGGCTGAAGGAGATGTAGAATTCAGGAACGAGATGAGGTCCATTGGAAGAACCCACCATAGAAACCTAGTCCGACTACTAGGTTACTGCCATGATGATTCGAATAGGCTTTTGGTTTACGAGTATATGAGCAATGGAACACTTTCTAACTACCTTTTCAGATCCCAAATAAAGCCAAATTGGGAAGAAAGAACTAAAATCTCTTTGAATATTGCTAGAGGGATCCTCTACTTACACGAGGAATGCGAGATTCACATCATCCATTGTGACCTCAATCCCAACAACATATTAATGGACGAGCAAGGGTGTGCAAAAATTGCAGATTTTGGATTGGCAAAGCTATTGATGCCGGACCATTCCAGGACTCTAACCGGGATAAGAGGAACAAGAGGGTATGTTGCCCCTGAGTGGCACAAGAACTTGCCCATCACTGTAAAAGCAGATGTGTATAGTTTTGGAGTTGTGTTCTTGGTCATTATATGCTGTCGCAGGAGCATTGATGTCAATGCTCCTGAAGAAGAGGCTATTCTTGTTAACTGGGTCTATGACTGTTTCAAGGCTAATGAAGTGAGCAAGCTGGTGCCTGAAGAAGTTGATCAGCAAAGCTTGGAGAGGATGATTAGAATTGGGTTGTGGTGCATAGAAGAAGACCCAGCAGTTCGCCCTCCAATTAAGAAGGTGGTTCAAATGTTGGAAGGTACCGTAGAGATACCCGAACCTCCATGCGCACAATCTTCATTTCTGCATTAGTTCTTCATTACACATAAGAGTGAAGTAGTTCTCTCTTCTTCTTCTTTTTCCCCATAAAACTCGATTTGTAATTGGATTTAAAGAATTTCAAGTTGTTGTTGCTACCAAGCTAGTGCCGCCTTCCATGTTTATCATTGTTGTACATTCCATTGTGTATGCCCTCGTCATTCACTTCCTAATTTATGTGTTCACTTTTTAATATGAAGTTAAGCCCTACTTCTACTATTTTTCTCTATATACGTATTGAATTTTATAAAACAAAAAGGAACAAAAATTTGGCAATATGGTGACACTCCAATGCATGCATTTGTCCCACAAGTTGGTGATGGACAAAGGGAAATTCAAGCGTGTTAATTGAGCACAAATGGTCTCTATTTATAGACCATGAGATACAAGTTGTCAAGGGACACAACAATTGGTAAGTGATACAACCTTTTGCTTAAATTAAAAGATTGTGTCTCTTGACACTTTCTCAACCATCACCCATGGAAACTATCACCATGAAGAGGGTGTCATTCTAAGGGATACAACATTTGATGATCGCACCCCTTAAAATTGTAATACATTATATGTACGCATGAAAAATGATAGTATGACTCACAAATATGCCCCCAAATGATCACTCATATATTTTAATTTTTTAATTTTTCTTAATGATTAAGAAAGTGACTATTAATGAATTTTTTTTAATTTTTTCTAATGATTAAGGATGTTTAAAAAATGCTTAAAAAAAGAAAAATCCATTTATATTGGTGTTCATATTTGGGGTGCACATTTGCACCCTAGCAAAGTATACTTACATATATATAATGTATATATAAAAATATGAAAAAAAATAATGTTAAATCCCTCATACTACCGCCTAATTTTCTATCACCCCTCAAACTATTTGAAAAATCCCAACACACCCCGTTTGTTAACGAGGTGAAAAGGTCAAATACCTCAACGTTAGCAAGTTGAAAATATCCTCCATTGTGGGGGAAAAAAAAAACCCTAAGTTTTGTGTGATTGTAAAGTCAATGATCTTTTAGAAAGTGAAAATTGAAAGGACTGCAACAAGTGATTATTTAAGTAAAATTAAATGAAGAACGATAAAACATTAGTTAAAAATCAAAATTATTCGAATGATTAAAAAATAATTGGGAGAAACATATGATTGATTTGACGTACCTGGTTGGTATGCAACTAAACCCATTTAAACAACGATATTTGGCCCCTTTTTTTTATTATTATAATTTACAAATTTTTTGCTCAGGTGATTGAATGCATTGCATACGCCATGAATACGGCTCTACCTGTGCCCCTCGTTCTAGTACTGGATATGATTCAAGTTTCAACAAACACAATTTTCATCAAGATTTCCACTTCTGACCGGTTGGGTTGATGTTGGGCGTTTAGCAACCTCTCAATAAAAATAAGACACGTAATTAGTTTTATACTAGACACATTAAAACTAGTCTCATCTGATTATACTAAAGAAACTCATTTATGAGAAGAGAACAAACATTTCAACTTCATCTTCTTCGAACCATTCTGCCGCCACACCAAAACAGGTCAATTGCCACCACAACCAGAAAAGGCCGTCGCCCCCAATCGTCACCCATCACAACCGGGTTCTCTCCTTTGCCCATATCTCCTCTCTCCTCACCCAAAACTCTTATCTCACATTTCCTCTATCACATATGAAAGCTCCTCTTCTCTCACTCTCCTCACCCAGATATTTTAGGAAAAAATCTCTATTGTTTCATTAATTTTGCTATTATTTTTTCATTCTGTATGTTTAAAATATCTATTATTACATACCAATTCAACACGAAAATCATTTTCAAATGATCTCTCCCAGAACAACTTACCACAAAGTACTGAAAAAAGAAAAAAAAATCCATGTTTTGGCCGAGACTTATCTCTTTCCTCTTTCTGTTATGCAAAATCGAAGCTTTCTTATGCTCTATTCTTCCTCTTCTCGCACCTTGAATCTGCAAGCTTGAATCGGCAAGCTAGAGTGGCTTGCAATGCCACACTTCCAAACAACTCACCACCAACTTTCAAACAATCTCGAGAAGAATTACCTACAGAACAACTTGAATAACCCTTTATTTTCTTTCTTATTTCTAGAGGAAGGAGTAATAGAATAGAGTAGAAAACGTACAAATTGCCTGAGAAATAAGTTACAAATGAAAATGAAAGAAAAATCAAAATAAGAGACTGAGAAGAAGTAGAAGAAGAAAATTTTGGGTAGCAAAGGTGATATGGAAATAGGAAGGAGAGAACACAGTGTAATGAGGCAAAGATTACACAAAAGGAAGTCTGGGAGGAAATTTATCGAAAAGCACTTTGTGAACAAAAACAAGGGGCTTCAGTGGAAGGAGAGAGGGTTTTTACGAGGGAGGAATTTTTTTTTTCTATAGACAGGCATATGCTATGTGTAATGGAAGAGCTATGTGGCAAAAGCTCATTAGGGGCTGTTATTTGAGAAAAAGCAGATGGGCTGTTAGAAAGTCTCTTTCATCAAATAGATACTGAATGTCTTGGACTTTTAGGCGTGAAATAAAAAAAGCCGCTATATAAAGAAAAAATGGTAAAAGAGAAGAATAGTGCAAGAGATTGGTAAGTAAATCATCACAATCATTCAGTAGAAATTAATGTTGGACCGTTGGTGTTGTACTTAGAGGTAAGGATGTAATCGGCCTGGTCGGATCGGTTTTGGAGGAAATTTTCAAATTGGATGGATTTTTCGATCTACCAAAAGTTTCGACCGAACCAGGTCAATCTTATCAGGATATTTTGGTCTGAGCCGTTTTTCTTTTTTCAAATTTTTGAAAAAAAATTATATAAAATAATAAAAAAAATCAAGTGAAGCACATAATCTAAGTTGTCTAACTAAGCATGTGTTCTATCAATAATTAATAGTTAATACTTTATCTTAAAATTCTTAACCTTTAATTTTTATATAATCTAAGCATTAATAATTAGGTTAGAAGAGAATTAAATAATTACTTATAATTAATTAATTAGGAGAAAATTAAATAATTAATTGCTTTTAATTTATATAACTAATTAAAGAAATTAAATTATAAATATCATATAAAAAATTATTTAAAAACTTATATATTAAATTAAGTCCGGTTCAGAGTTAAAAGGCCCTGCCTCGATACCGAACTGAAAATTCAGTTTCTTTTGTTTCTTGGACCAAGTTTTACACCCATAATTAGAGGGATAACAAAATTAAGGGAAGTGATAAAACGTAAAGGAAAAAGCGAAATGGATATAAAATTGTCAAGATGTCAACCACTCCCAAGAAAAAAAAAAAAAAGGAGATTTCTCTACAAACAGGCATCATCTTTTGGGGCTTCTTCATCATCTTCATCCTCCAGGTGACATTGGCTTCGCATCTTGCTGAAGGTAAAAAGAATATTATTTAACCTCCATTGTACTGAAATATACTTGAGGCCATGAGTAACTGTATAAGTCACCAAGTATGGTGGATTTGTTCCCAAACACCTCGTGAACCTATGCTTCTATGTTGAACTACGTAAATTTGTGCATCTCGCATTTATATTTTCTATCCTTTATTTATTATTTATTCTTATGGACGAAGGTTGGAGAACCGTATCAGTCCCGTATCAGTCCATATTGGCTATCAGGTTCTGGCCAGTTTGCTTTTGGCTTCTGCAAGAAAGATGATGGCTTTGCAATAGCATTCTGGTTGGAAAGAATTCAGCAAAAAAAGTCATATGGACAATCCGCCGCTTCCAAAAGATGTCACATTGCTTCTGACAAATGATGGCAGATTTTTCTTGCAGGATGAACAAGGCCAACTGATTGCTCTAACTCATGCTCTACAATTCGCTTCCTCTGCTTTCATGCTCGAAAAGGGAAGTGATAAAATATTAAAAGAATTAAGGTAATTAGGAGAATACTGAGGTGGTTCTACGAGTGAAAAGAAAATGTTTAAAAAATTATTTAGGTAATAGATTGCAAAAATTATGAGAATTGCTTGTCAGAATTGCTTGTTTTCTGCTAATTTTTGGGGGTGATTGTCAGAATTGCTTGTTTAAAAGGAAAATTGCAAATGGAGTGATAATACGTGAGGTAATGTATTCTTTATAAGGGAAGTTGACAAAAGCTTAGACAACTCATAAAGCTGCCATTTAGCCGAGAATCAAGCAAACCAAGTCTGCAATTCAAGCTTGCCGAGAATTGTTTCTTCTGTAATAAATACCGAGAATCATAGACTTTATGCTCTCCAATTAATGCCTTTTGAAAATTATTTCCTTTGTAATGAGTGCAGAGAATCATGGAATTTATTTACTGCAATTAATGGTGTGTAGCTACTGCTATAACGTCTGTATATTTCCTAAAATAGAGTTCGAATCATGTATATATCTACTCTGCAGAATGAATAGAACGATGGTTGAATCTTTCCATTCAAAACTCTCTGTATATGTTCTTATTTTCTATATTCTTCCTAAAAATATGTATGTTCTAATAAAAGTCTTTGATCTGGAGTATAAGTTGAAAGGTTGGAATTGTAATGTCTAAAATTGCATGCGGATCCTGTTTGGAGTTGAAAAATCCTTGCAAAAGACCATGAAAGTTCTAGTTCTTAATAGAGAAGCTTGACCGGCACAGGTGGTGACGGGGTCCAATTTTTTTGTGTTCTTTAGTAGATGAATGGTCCCTCCATATGCCTTCAACTTCAAAAAGTAGTTATATTTCATTGACTTCCTTGCAATTCAAAGTTTTTCTCAACTAACAGAGACTAAAGTGGAACAGCTTAGTATCTGTCTTTTGGTTTAATAGAATTGTCATTCATCCCAAAAAGCAATAATGGTTGCGATATTTCTCTCTTTTCTTCTGATTATTGGATTTTCTGCTGCAACTGCCCAACAAAGAAATTCAAGCATTAGTCTGGGATCTTCCCTCTCTCCAAACACCAATCAATATTGGTTATCAGGTTCTGGCCAGTTTGCTTTTGGCTTCTACCAGAAAGATGATAGCTTTGCCATAGGCATCTGGTTGGAAAAGATTCGGCAAAAAACAGTCGTATGGACAGCTAACCGGGACAATCCGCCACTATCAAGAAATGTCACATTGCTTCTGACAAATGATGGCAGATTTGTCTTGGAGCAAGAACAAGGCCAACAAACTGATCTAGCTAATCCTCTGTTCGCCGCTTCCTCAGCTTCCATGCTCGATACGGGAAACTTTGTCCTCTACAATTCAGAATCAGCCATCATATGGCAGACTTTTGATTCTCCAACAGACACTATTTTACCTGGTCAACCTCTCGTCCAGGGGAAGGAGCTTGTCTCCAGCATCTCTGAGGCAAATCATTCAAGTGGAAACTTTCGACCGACAATGCAGGGGGATGGGAACCTGGTGCAATACCAATCATTCATTCCACGTAAAACACAGTACGCTTACTGGGCTTCAAATACAGACGGAGTTGGAGTTGATGTGTCTTTAAATCTTGAAAGTAATGGTTAGGTTTTCCTACTTAATTCTACCGGCTTCAATATAAAGAATTTATACAGCCAAAGAAACCCCTCTCATAATTTTTCTTTATATCGTTTTGACATTGGATTTTGACGGAATATTGCGGTTATATTCTCATGGCTTGAATCAAGATGTTGATGATTGGTCAATTGAATGGTCACCTTCAAGCAATAAGTGTGATCCTATTGGTCTCTGTGGCCTAAATGCTTATTGTACTGTAAAGGAACAAAAGGCTGTATGTAAATGCCCTCCTGGTTTTGATTTCATATACCGAGGACAACATAATTTAGGCTGCAAGAGAAATTCCAGCACAGACGGTTGCACAAGCAAGAATGGAGGAACGGATGATACTATTCAGGAATTGGGAAGTGTTGAATGGGAAGACAACCCCTACTCTACTTTGTCATTGACCATAAGTAATTGTAGAGAGAACTGCTTGAAAGACTGCGAATGTGTAGCCGCGCTATTCAAAAACGAGGAGTGCAGAAAACAGAAGCTTCCGCTAAGATTCGGGAGAGAACGACAAGGAAATTCTGGTACAACCATAATCAAGGTGATATTTGGGAGTTCTTCGTCGTACAGAAAGGTTATGTACAAAGTTAATAAAGGATTTATTGAGGATGTCTCTCTGCAAGCATTTACTTACAGTCAACTCGAAGTTGCAACAAATGGCTTTGTTGAACAACTGGGAAGGGGCTCTTTTGGGACGGTTTTCAAGGGCACTTTGTCAAATGGGCAGAGGAAAATTGCTGTAAAAAAACTTGAAAAAGTTGTGGCTGAAGGAGATGTAGAATTCAGGAACGAGATGAGGTCTATTGGAAGAACCCACCATAGAAACCTAGTCCGACTACTAGGTTACTGCCATGATGATTCGAATAGGCTTTTGGTTTACGAATACATAAGCAATGGAACACTTTCTAACTACATTTTCAAATCCCAAATAAAGCCAAATTGGGAAGAAAGAATTAAAATCTCTTTGAATATTGCTAGAGGAATCCTCTACTTACACGAGGAATGGGAGACTCGCATCATCCATTGTGACCTCAATCCCAACAACATATTAATAGACGAGCATGGGTGTGCAAAAATTGCAGATTTTGGATTGGCAAAGCTATTGATGCCGGACCATTCTAGGACTCTAACCGGGATAAGAGGAACAAGAGGGTATGTTGCCCTGAGTGGCACAAGAACTTGCCCATCACAGTAAAAGCAGATGTGTATAGTTTTGGAGTTGTGTTCTTGGTCATTATATGTTGTCGCAGGAGCATTGCTCTCAATGCTCCCGAAGAAGAAGCTATTCTTGTTAACTGGGTCTACGATTGTTTCAAGGCTAATGAAGTGTGGAAGCTGGTGCCTGAAGAAGTTGATCAGCTAAGCTTGGAGAGGATGATAAGAATTGGGTTGTGGTGCGTAGAAGAAGACCCAGCAGCTCGCCCTCCAATTAAGAAGGTGGTTCAAATGTTGGAAAGTACCGTAGAGATACTCGAACCTTCATGCGCACAATCTTCATTTCAGCATTAGTTCTTCATTACACATAAGAGTGAAGTATTTCTTTTCTTTTCTTTTTTCCCTCCATAAAACTCGATTTGTAATTGGGTTTAAAGAATTTCAAGTTATTGTTGCTACCAAGCTAGTGCCGCCTTCCATGTTTATCACGTTGTAAATTCCATTGTGTATGCCCTCGTCATCCACTTCTTAATTTATGTGTTGCCTTTTTAATATGAAGTTTAAGTCCTACTTCTACTATTTTTCTCTATATGTTATATGTACGTATACATACATATAAAGTATATGTTAAAAATATAAGAAAAGGATGACACTTCTCTCAAACTACCGCCGATATCATCAGAGTGCTATAATATTATCCCGACCAACATGGTTGGTATGCAACCAAATGCAAATAAAAATGATATTTGGCCCACTTTGATTATAATTTTGACTAATTTACAATTTTTTTGCTCACGTGATTGGGATGCATTGTATACGCCATGAATACAGCCGTGCACGTGAACCTCGGTCTGCTCCATGAATCTCAAATATTAAAGGGATAACAAACTTAAGGGAAGTGATAAAATATTAAGGTAATTAGTAGTTCTAAGATAAAATGATCGAGGCCTGGCCATTAGAAAAAGAAGGAAGAGAAGGAAAAAATATCTATAGAAGTTGAATGAGATTAAGCTTTAAAGCATGGAAAGTTATGAATGAAGAAAGGTGGAACATAGAACTGACAAGATGTCGACAACTTCCAAGTGGCTTATAAAAAAATAGGATTTTTCTACATAGAGGCATCATCTCCTGGGGCTTCATCAACCAGGCGATATTGGCTTTTTTATCATGTCGTTGAAGGGAAAATGGTGTTCTTTAACCTTTATTGTACTTGGAGTTACACGAGATCATGAAGAACAGTAAAAATTTCCATGTATAGTGGATTTGCCTCTGAATAACACGTGGATTTAAGCTTTTATGTCAAATCACGTAAATATATTTGTCTTTCTCATTTATATTTTCTACTCTTTATTTATTATTGAACGTCCGAGCGCTGTATCAATGCCCATGCCACTATTGTAGATCTTTCAATCGCATTGTTGGGCTTTGGCCGTACCAAAACATCAACGAGGAGAATACCGAGGTGGCTGATCCACCAGAGTCAATGAAATGTTTTAAAAATTATATAGATAATAGATTAAAAAAAAAATTGTATTTTATCTTTGGGATAATTTTTGGCTACTTTTATATAGTATTTTTTAAAGTCTTTATAATTAATTTGGGACTAAAGAAAAAAGGGGTACATTGAAATTTTTGATCTGGAGTATGAGTTGAAAGTCTTTGGAATTGTAAGGTCTAACATTGCGGATCCTGTTTGGAGTTGAAAAGTCCTGCAAAAGACCATGGAAGTTCTGGTTCTTAATAGAAGAGCTTGACCGGCACAGGTGGTCTCGGTATAACATCCCAATTTCCTTGTGTTCTTTAGTAGATGAATCATGAATGGTCCCTATGCCTTCAACTTCAAAAATTAGTCTTCATTCGTTGACTTCCTTGCAGCCCGGATATTAGGTGTATGTAATTCAAAGTCTTATCTCCACTAACAGAGACAAAAAGTGGAAGCTTATATGTTGGTCTGAATGAGAGTCTTGTTTATCAATTCGTCTTGAATTCAGACCTTCAAAACCTTCCCAGATGACTCAATCTTTTGCAACAAGATAGCCTTTTTCTTGTTTGTTCGTATCACAGTTATTTCAGGTGCTAGTTTCTTTATTTAAGGCTCTTGAAGTAGGATGACTTTAAGTTATATGATCTGTTCTGTCTGTAGTCTTCCTTATGTTCATTCTGCAGCCAAGCATGCTGCTTACTATTCTATTCTGCTGAAACAGCTTTTTATCTCTCTTTTGGTTGAATAGAATTGTCATTCATTCAAAAAAAGGAATTTAATAATGGTTTCCATATTTCTTTATCTTCTTTTGATTACTGGATTCTCTGCTGCAATTGCTCAACAAAGAAATTCCAGCATTAGCCTCGGCTCTTCCCTCTCTCCAAATGCCAATCCATACTGGTTATCAGATTCTGGCCAGTTCGCTTTTGGCTTCTACAAGAAAGGTGATGGCTTTGCCATAGGCATCTGGTTGGAAAAGATTCGGCAAAAAACAGTCGTATGGACAGCTAACCGGGACAATCCGCCACTATCAAGAAATGTCACATTGCTTCTGACAAATGATGGCAGGCTTGTCTTGGAACAAGAACAAGGCCAACAGACTGCTCTAACTAATGCACTGTTCTCCGCTTCCTATGCCTCCATGCTCGATACTGGAAACTTTGTCCTCTACAATTCAAGTTCAAACATCATATGGCAGACTTTTGATGCTCCAACAGACACTATTTTACCTGGTCAACCTCTCTTGGCGGGGAACAAGCTATTCTCCAGCAGCTCTGAGACAAATCATGCAAGGGGAAAGTTTCAACTTATAATGCAGCATGATGGGAACCTGGTGCAATACCCGTCAGACATTCCACCTAAAGCTAATGACTATGCTTACTGGGACTCAAAAACATTCGACGCTGGAGATAATATCTCTCTAAATCTTGGTCGTAATGGTCAGCTTTCCCTAATTAATCATACCGGCTTCAATATCAAGAATTTAAACGGCCAAGGAAACACCTCTCATAATTTTTCTTTATATCGTTTGACATTGGATTTTGACGGAATATTGCGGTTATATTCTCATGGCTTGAATCAAGATGATGATGATTGGTCAATTGAATGGTCCCCTTCTAGCAGTAATTGTGATCCTATTGGTCTCTGTGGCCTAAATGCTTATTGTACTGTACAGGAACAGAAAGCTGTATGTACATGCCCTCCTGGTTTTGATTTCTTAGATCGAGGACAACCTGATTTGGGCTGCAAGAGAAATTCCAGCACAGATGGTTGCACGAGCAAGAATGGAGAAACAGTTGATACTCTTCAGGAATTGGAAAGTTTTGAATGGGAAGACAACCCCTATTCTACTTTGTCATTGACCAAAACTGAATGTAGAGACGACTGCTTGAAAGACTGCGAATGTGAAGCCGCCCTATTTAAAGATCAGCACTGCAGAAAACAGAAGCTTCCGCTAAGATACGGGAGAAAACGACAAGGTAATGCCAGTACAACCATATTCAAGGTGAGATTTGGGAGTTCTAACACAACACAGGTAAGCAAGGGAAGAAAGAAACAACAGGGAATGGGCGTCTTATTTGGCGGTATTGCACTTTTAGCTTTTGCACTTGGCATTCTAGTAATTACTGGTATTCTCATTTACAGATGTCGTGTTTGGGAATATAAAAAGATCAAAAACAAAGGGAATGATGGGTTAATTGAAGAAGTCAGTCTACGGTCATATACATATGGGGAGCTTGAAAAGGCAACTAATGGCTTCAGAGATGAAGTGGGTAAAGGAGCTTTTGGGACAGTTTTTAAAGGTGTCATAGACAATGGCAAGACAGTCGTGGCTGTGAAGAGACTAGAGACAGTGGTGGCTGAAAGTGAGAGAGAATTTCGTAATGAGATGAAAGCAATTGGGAGAACTCATCATAAAAATCTGGTCAAGTTGTTTGGCTACTGTCATGATGGAACAAATCGACTCTTAGTCTACGAGTACATGAGCAATGGTTCTTTAGCAGATTTCCTCTTCAAATCTAGAAGAAAGCCAAGTTGGGAGGAAAAAACTGGAATAGCTTTGAATGTAGCTCGAGGCATTCTCTATCTGCATGACGAGTGTGAGAACCAGATCATCCACTGCGACATCAAACCTGAAAACATACTCATGGATGAGCAAAAGTGTACAAAAATTGCAGATTTTGGTTTGGCCAAGCTGCTGATGCCTAACCAAACCAGGACATACACTGGGATCCGTGGAACAAGGGGATATGTTGCACCTGAATGGCACAGATACTTGCCCATAACTTTAAAAGCAGATGTCTATAGCTTTGGGATTATGTTGTTGGAGATCGTATGTGGTAGAAGGAATGTGGATGTTGATCTTCCAGAGGAGGAAGTGGTTCTTGCAAATTGGGTCTTTGATTGTTTTGAAGCTGGTGAATTGGATAGGCTGGTGAAGGATGAACAAGTGGAAATGAACAAGCTAGAGAGAATGGTTAGGGTGGGACTTTGGTGCATCCAGGAAGAACCATCATTTCGCCCTACAATGAAGAGGGTGGTACTCATGTTGGAAGGGACAGTGGAGATACCAGCCCCTCCTAGTCCTACCCCATTTTCAAGTGCCATGTAACTATGCAAGTCAATTTGAGCCTTGCACCCAAGTAGCTAAGACCCCAAAAACAGCCAGATCAGAAATTTGTTCAGCTTATCAATAATCTTGTGAATAAATTTTGATGGCTTTTCTTTTCCTGAGAAAATTACTTTTTTAATTGCTTTCCTTTTTGTCCAGCAATCCATGCAACAAGTGTACTCTAGAACATAAAAGGAATATGATTCTTTCTATTTTACAAAAAATAGTACTAAAATACTCAAAATTACATGATACGATTTAGAAAGATAAATATAAAATATGATTCCTAAAATAGTTAATATTATCCTTGTAAAATTCCAAATAATTATTAGTGAGAAAAGATATGTGCAATCGTGAATTGTGCAACTGCCGCATAATCGCTTTGAAAAAAAGGAATAAAACATGGGACCCACATGAAAAAAAAATTAATTTTTTAATAGTTTACCCCACTTTTTTTCAAATTACTCGGCTTTATGTACTTCACGGTTGTATGTAGAATTACTCATTATAGGCCCTTTCTTTTTTATTGGCTAATTGTTAACTAGTGTTAGAATATAAATGATTGGTAGTTTTAATAATTGCCTCGTTTCTTTTTACTGATGAGATGAGATGAGATAAGTTAAGATGAAAGTTGAATAAAATATTGTTAGAATATATTTTTTTAATATTATCTTTACTTTGAAATTTGAAAAAATTGAATTGTTTATTTAATTTGTATAAAAATTTGATAGAGTTATAATGATTAGATAATATGAGATGAAAAATTTTGTGAAAGTGAACGAAATTTCCTAAGTATTAGTTTTGTTAGTAATAGTACCCCATAACTCATATAGTGTCCACAATCACATAGGTAGAGAAGTTACAAGCACCTCATTAACTCTCCACCACTCAGAGTTAATTAACTCCACACCACTAACACTTAATTTCATCGAAGTTAATTAACCATCCCATTAAAAGATTTTATAAACAAGAGTTTTATGTACGTTAATTTTAAGAGTGAAAAAAGTGAACGTACAAAATAAAATCTCTCATCTCTCTCATCAATTTCCTAGAGCAACCCTATGGAGCTCTTGATTTTGAAATATAGAATTATTTAACGAGACTCTAATAGCAAGTGTAACGCCCCGATTCCGAAAGGGTCAAAGAGTTACTTCATTTCACTTAAAATCATATATCACAGTCCATATATAGACTCAAAATTCTCAATGTCATATAAAAATTATTGTTTCAAACCAACTACCTCAATATAATCAACCTCCCAAAATACCAAATCATCAAAACACAACAAAATTACTTAATAAAATTCGTCAATACTTATAGAAACCTTCTAAGCTTAATCCACTAAACTTAATTCATCTCACACATGTTCCGTAATTTTGATCCTCAACTGAAATATTCAGTTTATCTGAAAAATATTGTGGAGATAAGGGGTGAGTTATCAACAACTCAATAAGCAGAGAACATATACTAGTATGTAAACATGAATCTTTTTATAGAATTCATAATGCAGAACAAAATATTTTTGTTTCAGAAATGTAAATCCAAAAACATGTTATCAGAGCAACAGTTCAAAATGATCATATTCAAAAATTTCTTTTGGCATAATATGACTGAACATTATCATCATATCATATCAGAACAGAAACCAAGTTTGACCCCAGTAGTAAGGTTGTGCATTCTGCAAAAAGTCAAGCAGAACATAAATCACCATAATACCAAAGCGATTGCATTCAGAACAGAGACCACTATTATATCCTGTGGCAGAGCCAGATGCCACTATTATATCTCGTGGCAGGGCTACAGGTCACTATTATATGTCGTGACAGGGTCATAGGTCACTATTATATCATGTGACAATGTCGTTTATTATATCCTGAGGTAGAGCCATAGGTCACTATTATCACCCGTAACATGGCCAGAGGCCATTATTATCACCTATGGGAGAGCCATATATCATAGCAAAACATAATTAGAATCATCAGATCATAACCAAAAACAAAATCACATACAGAATCAGAAAGTCATACCAAAGGTTTTCAGATGCCACATCATATCACAACAGAGAACTGAACGATTTCAAATCATTTCACATATTAAAAAAATAGGTTCAGAACATCTTTGCATCACATGCACAAATTTCCAAATTTCATATTCGCTATTTTTCACATAGTTTAGAAACAAAATGTCAAAATTTTGCTCATGTCTACACCAGTCATGACAAAAAAAATACTATTTTCTTTCATACAGATTTCATGAGTAATGCAGAACAAATAGCTAAGGTGGTTTCAAATTTCTTTCAAAACATATCATGCATTTTTCATAAAATCAAACTAGGTTCATTTTATTTTATGCAAAGTCTAACATAGGAACTCCGCTTACCTAGACTTCTTAACTTCTCTGAATTTGCTAACAATAGTGCCAAGGGGATATCAATCGTCACTTATAGAAAGGTCATATAACTTAGGTAAAGTTCCAATTGAACTCGTACTTTCTAATTGCACTTGAAATATTTAAATAACATAGTTTAATTCTTCAAAATCTCTAACCCTAAAATACCATCACTTTTCAAAATTCATCGATATTCACTTAATTTCTCCGACTAAGACATTAAATTCTAAATTATTTACCACTAAAATCTAACTATAAAATTTAATACTAGTTAATATAATTACACCAAAAATCTATTACAGTAAACAATAAAATTTAATTTTATAAAAATAGATTATATTAGATTTGAAGCGTTCAAAATAAAATACCGGTTACTATTTACTTCTGAAATTAAATTATAAAAATTAATGCTTAACAACATAATTTAAATCCCTTAAATATTTGTTATAAAAATAAATTTTATAGACTATTTTGAATTAAAACTGAGCGCACTTTAAATATAAGCCCAGTACGTAAACAAAACCCATCCATGTGAGATCACAACTGGCCCACTAGAGGAAAATAAGCCCAACTTGAACACATCTTCACCGAGACACTAAAGAAAACAAAACGCATGTGTTGTGTTATAGTAACCGAGAGGTATAGAGAGAGGATGAGGGCCATACCCACTGAGAGGGACGGAGAGACGTAACGAGGCAGTGGTGGGCGGAGATGATCGCGACAACGGAGCACTTAGAGAGAAGGAAAGAGAGAGTGATAAGAGAGAGAGAGCGCACAGCGAAAGGGAGAGAGGAAGCTCACCATGGACAGCGAGGCGTGTGATGGTCTGGGGTACTGGACGTCGACCAGGGCAGCGTCCGAAGGTGGAGTTTTGTCCTCCGGCATCTTTTGATGGCAATGGCACCATGGCCTCAACAGTGGCTGAACAACCGTGGTGGCTACGAGCACGGTGTGGAAAAGATTTAAAACACTTGCTTGCTCTGTTTTGGGTTTGGTAAAACAGAAGTTTTGATTGGCAGTGGCGATGCAAAGCAGCGGGGCTTTGGGCACACGGTTTGGATATTCCCACAAGGGTGGTGCTTCCATGTGATACTTCTCGTGGCTGCAGACATAGATTTGCCTTGAGTGCGGGGTGGTAGCAGAACTTGAAGGGTGCAAGTGGTCGTGCCATTGGTGGTTGTCGTACATTGGTGGCTCTCGGTGCAAGGTTGCTGATTGCTACTGGGGCTAGGCAAGGGGAGTCTCGTGCAGTGGACATACACTGGTTGGGGTTGGCATACGATGGCTTTCGGAGATGCTATGAATGTGCATGGAGGAGCTGGTGGAGTGGTGGTCATAGAAAAAGAGACATGCATAGAGTGGGAGTCGTGGTGGAGATGTGCGACGTGGAAGAAACTGATGTGCATGTAGTGTGATCTTAGTGTATGGTTACCTATATATACACGTTGTTGGAAACCTTAATGAAAGTGAAGGGAGAGATCAACGTGCATGGAGTTATGCACGTGCCTCAGACAATGCTTTTGGGCTTCGCTTGTGGGCTACGGGTTTGGGGTCCATTTCGAAAATATTTAGGCTTACATCTTGGTGGTATATGAATTTAACAAAAATAAATAAAAAAATTTGGCCAGTTAAAGTAGTTCGAGATTTTTCTAGCTTGTTCATATTTTCATGAATCGAGTATTAAAAAAATAAAAATAAAATAGGCATCGACTCAATTGCTAAAATAGTCCAACTTGTCTCTATAAATTTTTTGACCAATTCCCAAATAAATAGATCACACTTCATCCATTAACTAATTCTAGTCTAGTCCCCAATGAGGGATTGTCACACGTGATCTAAAAAAGGAGGTTCCTCCTGGAGGGTGAGGTTTAGTCTTTGTGAGAGCATCGGTGGTCTCTGCACTTAGGGTGTGGGGTGCAATTGAGACTGAGCTGGAGAAGATGCGGAAAAGCTTCTCTTTATCTAATCAAGAGAGAGCTAAGGTGGAGATTCCACAGACTGAAGTTGATAGATAAACAGGAAAATGGAAGTTATGTATTATGGTACTGGTCATTTCTGAGAGAATGGTCAACAAAGAAGCTTTTCGATTTACAATGGCGAAAATGTGGAGCATGGTGGGTTGGGTACAGTTCAAAGAGATGGGTCACAATAAATTCCTGGTTGAGTTTCAGCATCAACAGGATAAACAAAAGGTACTTCTAGGTAGACCTTGGACTTTTGATAGATTCTTGGTATGCATGGAGGACCTTGAAGGGACTCTAGTGTAAGAAGCACCGTCTTTTTCTTATGAGGTTTTCTGGATACAATTTCATAACATGCCTTTGGTGAGCATGACCCATGAAATAGGAAGGCAACTAGGGTCTGGAGTTGGGAGTGTTCTAGAGTTGGACACAGATGGGTCTGGTAATGCATGGGGTCCTTTTTTATGTATGAAAGTGAAGATTGACATCACAAGACCTCTATGCAGAGGGAGGTTGCTGAAGCTGGAAGATAAACAGGTATGGTTGCCTATTAAATACGAACGCCTTCCTCCTTTTGTTTCCAGTGTGGCACCATTAAGCATAAGGTTGGTGGAGGTTGCTCGAAAGGACCTCGAGGAACATACAAAAAGTCTAGCAATGACTTTGGACCTTGGCTCCATGCGAGTCCTCCAAAGGCTGGTAGCACAACCACTAAAAGATACGAATGAGGTGGCCGGAGCTTTGAGCACCAGCCCGGCAGTAGGACAAGTCAGAGGAGGGAGGCCACCCTGTCGACTATGATCAAGCCCCTAATTTTTAGGATCCTGCAGCAGACACCCATACCTTTGTGGTTCCCAAAAAGAGGACCAATAGAAGAAGCAAGTTGACCTACCGAAAGTGGAAAGACTCGAGGAAACTTCACCAGAGTGGCCTACTGATGCAAAAGGTCAAACAGGATCTTTTTTTAATAAAAAGGAAATCTACAAAAAAGATCATGAGGGATGATTTTCAGGAACTACTAACTCTACCTTGAAACCTGTTGACAAGGGTTGTGGGTCCTCGGAAGTTCATGCAGATGTGGTGATTTTACATGCCAGTCACATAGAAGACTTTCCAAAAGCTGCTAAGGGTCCCTCCTTAGCTTTTCAGGTTAATTCTCTAAACCAGTTTATGTCCCAAAAGATTAATCAACTGGTTCAAATTAAGAAGAACCCACATTGGAAAAGACGAGCAAGGGCTCACAATCTTGGTGCAGTTGAGAACATCCAGGATACTTCTCAAAAGATCCACTCTTTAACTCCTCTGAAAAGGAATCTTGCCTCTGAACAAGATGAGAAAAGGCCCTCAGATGTTAGTAAAAAACATAAGCTTAATCTACCAAGTTTGGGTGAGATTAAAGATGATAAGTTGGTGGTGGCTGCTAGGCAACACAACCAATTGCCATGATCTGTATAAGCTGGAACTGCCAGGGGCTTGGGAACCCCCGGACAGTTCATGAACTTCACCTCTTGGTGAAGACTAAGACCCCAAGTCTCATTTTCCTAATGGAGACTAAGTGCTCCATGTCTAAGATGGAGAAAGTGAAACTTAAATTAGGAATGAAAAACTGTTTTGTGGTGGATAGCAAGGGTGCAAGTGGTGGCCTGGCCTTATTTTGGAAGGATGAATTGAATGTGTCACTGATATCTTATTCTCATTTTCATATCTCTACTAAGATCAAACAAAGAGGTAATAAGGAGGAATGGCTCATGACAGGCTTCTATGGCCATCCTTTGACATCCAAAAGAAGTAGTAGCTTGAACTTACTGAATGCATTAAAACATTCTGATAATGGTGAAAAGTATGGAGGGGGAATGAGACCTTACCCTCAGATGGAAGCTTTTAGACAATCTCTAGTTTTGAATGGGCTGAGTGATCTAGGCTACACAAGAGACAAAATCACATGGTGCAATAACAGAAAGGGTCCTCAATTCACCAAGGAAAGATTGGATAGGGCATGTGTTAATGCTAAATGGATTGAAAATGTTCTCAGATACCATGGTGAGTACAGAGGCTGCCCAAAAGTCAGATCATAGGCCTCTAATAATACCATCTCTTCAAGAAGTCAATTCTTTGCCAGAGAGGAAAGGCCATTTAGATATGAGGCCTATTGGGCTGTCAGAGAGGAGTGCCACAAGATTGTAGAGGAGGCATGGAAGGGAAGTGTTTTGGCACAAAACAAACTCGATCTGGCTATTACAGGTCTATCCAGGTGCAAAGATAAGCTCAAAAAATGGGCAAAGTGACAGCTAATGGTGCGAGGAAAGAGCATCAAGCCAAGAGACAACAATTATCTGACTTACAAAAGGCTAATATAGGGAATCTAGCAGAAGAAATAAGGGCCAAAAAACAAGAATTAGACAAACTGCTTGAGGAGGAAGACAAAAAATGGAGACAAAGGGCAATACAGAAATGGCTGAGGGAAGGGGATAGGAACACCAAATTTTTTCACCAATGTGCTACTCAAAGAATGAAGAGAAATTTCATTAGTAAAATTACAGATGAAAATGGTTTAAAAGCAGTTACTAAGGAGGAAATAAGTGCAAAATTTCATAACTTCTTCAAGGGTCTCTTTACTACTTCCAACCCTGAAGACATTCCCTTAAGCTTACAGCACTTAGACAAAACTATCACAGCTGAAATGAACTCAAAGCTTCTTAAAAAGTTCACAAGACAAGAAGTTGAAGAAGCTCTTTTTAGCATGAACTCTCTGAGTTCTCCAGGGCCAGAGACTTCCCTCCAGCTTTCTATCAAAACCATTGGGGCACGATTGGACACGAGGTAAGTGAAGAGGCTCTTTTCTTACTCAACTCTGATGGCCATTTTGATAATATAAACTCTACTCATATTGCCCTTATTCCTAAGCTAAATTGTCCCTCAAAATTATCTGACTTTCGCCCTATAAGCCTTTGTAATGTATTGTACAAGATTGTTTCAAAAGCCATTGCCAACAGATTGAAGTTCATACTACAAGACATTATCTCCCCTACCCAAGCTGCCTTTGTCCCAGACAGATTAATCTCTGATAATATTATAGTGGCTTTTGAGGCATTACATTCCATGAACAGCAGATTGAAAGGAAAAGAGGGTTTCATGGCTTTGAAGCTGGATATGAGTAAAGCGTATGATCGCATTGAATGGGCTTTTATAAGAGAAGTGATGAGAAAAATGGGCTTTGCTGAAAATTGGATCAGACTTGTGATGAAGTGTGTGGAATCTGTGTCTTACTCCATTCTACTCAATGGCATCCCTTAAGAACTTTTCAAGCCTACTAGAGGAATTAGGCAGGGAGACCCCTTGTCTCCTTACCTCTTCATCCTTTGTGCAGAAGTGTTAAGCTCTATGCTCAACCAAGCTGAACTTTCAAAAGCAATTTCAGGTGTCCTTATAGCAGGAGGCAAGAGGCAAGAGGCAGAATACACCTAAACCATCTACTATTTACAGATGACAGCCTAATTTTTTGCAAAGCAAATTCCCTTGAATAGTGCAGGCTAATTTTTTTGCTCAACATCTATGAAAAAGCTTCAGGCCAATGTTTAAACAAAGAGAAGACCTCAATACAGTTTAGCAAGAACACTCCAAAGGAAAATCATAATATTATATTGAACATTGCAGGGGTGAGATCTAGCCTTCCTTATGAACAATATCTTGGACTCCCCTCTCTAATAGGCAGGTCAAGATACAAATATTTCAAGTCTATCCTGGACAAAGTCAGACAAAGGTTAAGCAGTCATCGAGTCAAATTGTTGTCACAAGCTGGAAAAGAAATCTTCCTAAAAGCAGTGGTGCAGGCCTTGCCAACTTATAGCATAGGGGTTTTTAAACTACTTTGGTCCCTTCTGAAAGATATTAAGAAGGTAATGAGAAATTCTGGTGGGGTCAGGTTGAAGAGGAAAGAAAAATCCATTGGGTATCTTAGAAGACTATGGGAAAACTGAAAGCAGCTGGTGGCATGGGTTTCAGAGAATTACATAGCTTTAACCTTGCAATGCTAGCAAAACAAGGTTGGAAGCTACTGCATCATCCTCAAGCTCTAGCTTCTCAAGTGCTAAAAGCTAAATACTTTCCACACAGTGAATTTTTTCAAGCCAAACTAGGAAGTAGGCCTTCATTCATCTGGAGAAGTACAATGGATGCTAGAGAACTTGTTAAAAGGGGTACCAGGTGAAGAGTTGGAAATGGCAAAGATATCAAAATCTAGGAGGATAAGTGGGTTCCAAATCTTCCATATGCTAAAATTATGAGTCCAGTGAGGGGTCTAGGTCCTGAGGCTTTTGTTAGTGTCTTAATTGATCCTGGTACAAAACAATGGAAGACTAGTATGGTGGAGGATTTGTTTTTACCTAAAGAAGCTAATTTGATCAAGCAGATCCCTGTTAGCTATAACAACAACCCTGACAAACTAATTTGGCCAGGTTCTTCTCAGGGGTCTTTCTCTGTGAGGAGTGCCTACCACTTGCATATAGATTTAATGGAATCTATGACGGGCCAGGCTTCTAGTAGCTCTTATGATGAGAGGTTTTGGTCGAACTTGTGGAAGCTTCAGATCACTCCTGCTAATAAATTGTTCCTGTGGAGAGCCAGCCATGAGGGATTACCTACCAACCAAAATCTTTTTAAAAAGAAGATTATGGAAAAGCCTTTCTGCCCTATATGCCAACTGGAAGAGGAGAGTGTCATTCATGCCATTTGGAATTGCCCTGCTTCTCAGTATGTATGGCACCAATGTTCAAGGAAACTTCAAAAATGTTCCTCCCCCAAACCTGCAATCAAGAATCTCATAACAGAACTACATGATTCAGGACGCAAGGAACTGGTTGAAGAATTTGCTGTGTTGGCTAGAAGAGTTTGGATGAGGAGAAATCATTTCATATTCCAACAAGAGTTCAAGGTCCCAACTCAGTAGCTAAACTGGCTAAGAAAACTCTAAATGATTTTAACTCTAGCCATACTAATGAATTAGTCCAGCAAATTTCTGTGCAGCACAGGATCTCTTCATGGAGCCCACCCCCTGAAAACATATATAACTCAACTGGGATGCTGCTGTCGATAGAATTCAGTGCAAGATTGGGATAGGCCTAATCATCAGGGTTGGAATGGGAGGATTGTGGCAACTTCAAGGAAATATATACCCCTCTTCCCTGACCCTTTGTTGGCAGAGGCTATGGGAGCTTTGGAAGCCTCTTGTTTCGGTCTACAACTAGGAATCAAAAGGATCATCCTTGAAGGCGACTCCAAGTTAGTCATCTCAGCAATCAACAGCAACAAGGAGAACTGGTCAGCTACGGGTATGCTCATTGAAGATATAAAGATTCAATTGAATAGCTATAAAGAGTGGTCTGCTTCACATGTTAGGAGGGAAGGAAATCAAGCTGCTCATAAGCTTGCTAGGGATGCACTATTACATTCCATCTCTTTTGTTGATATGGGAATTATTTTCTATTGTATTCATGACTGTTACTGAAGGTCTATAAATAGAATTCTTCTTTAAAAAAAAAAAAAAAAACTAATTCTAGTCTAATTATTAAGCCCAATAAAATTCGTATTCTGCTAAAAATAAATTTTTGGGTCGTAGGTGACTCCAAAATTACTCGTTTAAATCTCAAGTGTGCTTTTCCTACATATTAACCCATAATAAAAATCTTATAGGACCTGCGATTAGCTTAAACTTGGTACTAGGCCTGAGTGTTACAATAAGTGACATTGAGATATATTCACAACAATTGGATGTGAGCTATAAAATCAGCAAAGATTCAAACTTATGTTAATTCCACTCAGATTAAGGTAATTGGAATTAACCTTATTTAACAAGTTTTAATATTTTAATATTAAAATATTTAAAAAAAAGTTTTAATATTTTACAAAATTAATATTGTTTAAATATCTAAGATCTCGTTTGTTTTTTGAAATGAGATGATATGAGTTGAGATTAAAGTTGAGAGTTGAAAATTAAATAAAATATTGTTAGAATATATTTTTTTAATATTATTTTTGTATTGAAATTTGAAAATATTGAATTTTTTATTATATTTTGTGTTAAAATTTAAAAAAATTATAAGAATTAAATTAAATGAGATGAATTGAGATAAGCTGTCAAAATAAAATAGACCTAAATTAGTATTCCGGATTCCGAATTAATCCAACTCAATCAGACCGAATTGCAGAGGATCGCAAATCACAGGCGACTGTGCTGAGAAGTGACGCCGTCCGCACCAAATCAATCAGTGCGCTTAGTTCGGGTTGCACGGTCGTGCTGTGGTGGTACTGAAGTGTACAAGTACCTCCCGAAAAAACAAAGGTCTCGAAACAGCATACCCGAGGGGGAGAGAGAGAGTTTGCAGCAGCTAGGGTTTTCAGCAATCCCCCGGAATCCACCCCGAAGATCTTTTCGATTTTTTTTTTTTTAATCTGGGTTTAGAAATAAGAGATGGCGGATGGGTACTGGAATCTGCGGCAGCAACAGCAACAGCAACAGCACCAGCACCATCATCTTCTCTCTTCTGCCAACTTGCTTAAACGACCTCGTTCTGATTACGGTTCGCCCTCATATTCGTTTTATTTTTGTGCTTTGTTTCTTCTTCTATTAGCCGTAATTAGTTGTTTCCTTCTTATTTCTTGGATTGGCCACGAAACCCTTTCGATTAAGGGATTATATTTAGGAAGCATGCAAAAAATTTCTGCATCTGTGCTGAAACTGTTTAACTACTGCGTTTGGATGGAGTTACTGTTAAAAATTCTTTGTATTTCGATTGGGTCTAGTCCCCATGTGCCGCAAACACTTTGGTTGATTTTTTTTACGCGCATTGTGATCTGGTTACGATCTAGCCTTTTTGCATCTGTACATCTTTTGTTGTCATTCATTCGTTTCCCCTGTGAGCCTCCTTAACTTGTGGCGCCAGCTCTAAACTTTTCTTTTTCGTCCTTATTCCCACTATCCATGTAACTGCCTGTGATACCCGGATTGAGTAAGAGTTCCTCCATTCTAAGGGCTCTAATTGTAACTTTGATTAGTCCTTTTGGAGTATTAATCCATATTATGGCTTAGGGTTTTCCTTGGGTCATCACAAAAGGTATCAAAGTTAGCTCCTAACCAGAAACGTGAGATTTTAGCTGTGCCACTTAGTACGGAATGGCTTGACGAGGGCATAATATTTTATTGATGGAGATTGTAATCTCGTGATTGAGTAAAAGAAAGTGATGGATGAGATCTCATCCTAAGAGGGAGAGGGCTTTCAATGGCAAACTTTTCTTTTGTAGCCTTATTTACATTCTTCATGTTTTCTAAATAACCCAAAATAAATAGAATTCCCAGTGTACTCACTCGAAATATAGACTGAAAATTTGAATACACATTGCTAAAGATCAAGGAAGTTTTGTGACCAGTGAATAATTGATTTTTGTTTTTTATTATGGTTTTTCTTGTTAATGTAAGTTGCTATATATATACACACACACGTACATACATATAATACACACATATATGTATACATATTTTGATAAGTAAATATATATGTATGTATGTATGTATATATGTATGTGAGGTGCTCTATGATCTCTGGATCACCCCATTCATGTTATAGGATATGTTTTTTTTTTTTTTATAGGTAATCAAGAATTTTATTCATAGAAGTAGGCAAAGCCCAAGTACACAAGGTGTATACATGAGAATAACTTAATTAGGGTTTACAATAGAAAGTAGAAGATCATGGACATTTAGCCCATTACAAACAATACTCCTGCCCATAATAACAAAGTTTTAAAAAAGAAAACTTTAAGCTCCCGTTTGGATAGTGAGATGAGATGAGATGATTTTAGATAAAATTTAAAAGTTGAATAAAATATTGTTAGAATGTTTTTAATATTATTATTGTTTTGAAATTTGAAAAAGTTGAATTGTTTATTGTATTTTGTGTTGGAATTTAAGAAAGTTGTAATGATGAGTTGAGATAGTTTCTCAATCCAAACGGGGCCTAAGCTCATCCATCATTCTCTCACGGTCTTCTCTTATGCCAAATGCATCAGCACATACATATAGGAACCATTCTCCAGATCACTGTCACTTGGTGTGCGTGCCTCAGAGGCCTCGCCATCTTGCAAGGAAGTCCACTAGTCTAAAAGGCATGACCCATAACAATCAAATTCTCACGAAAAAGTCATCCCACATGGTACTGGCCACCTCGCGGTGTAAAAACCAATATTATAGGATATGCATAACTCTTCATATTAACTTATAGATAATTCCTTTGATTTTCAGGATTTTAGATGTAACTAAAGTAATCTATATTTTCTATTAAATAAGGGCTGGTTTGAAGTTCATTCAAAGTGTTCTTTTAACGTGTTAACATTTGAGTCGGGAAAATTAAGTCCCCAGATTTTATTGGTTATGCCTTTGGCTGTCAATTTTACATTATCTTGACAATTCCTGGCTAAAGCTCTCTCGAGATAAGATCGGCTCATATGAAGCCCACAATATTGTCCATGTCTAGTTTAATTTTATATACCAAATGTACAGTTTATCTAAAGGGCATAATATTTTTTTTGAATCTCAAACTAATTCAGAGCATAAGGCTTCTAGATTTTTTTTGTTTTATGAGTGATAAGGCTTCTAGTTGTTTCTAAATGGTATTTTCCTTTATCATCGAAAAAGAAAAAGATTATGTTCCTTTGACTGTGAGCAACCTCCTACCCAACCATACCCACCCTTTTGTCTTTTGCTAATAGGTTGTGTGCTACGTAAGTTAGCTGCTGTGATCCTGTTTCAAGTTTTAGACTGGGCATCTCTCATACTACTTCTATGCCTCTAAGACCCAAAATCAAATAGAAAGGCTCCTATTTCTTTGATCTGGTCTCTTTGTCATGTAACATCTGGGAAAGCACTAGTCACATCTATGCTATAATTCCAAAAAGACTAGTCAATTTGAAACATGCTTAGAATCACTTATAAATCCCACTTTCACCTAGTAAGTAGCCATTGTGAGACAGCACCCATGACTACTTTTATAACCTACCCACTCTATGCGGATTATTCATATTCCCAATGTGAGACGAGGGTGCTACATGTAATTATGGGTCATCAATATTTTTTTTTGATAAGTAAGAAATAATATTATTGATATGAATGAAATAGGCATAGGCCATGTACACAGGAAGTATACAGAAGAACACCTAACAACATTCTAAGTACGAGAAATTAAAGATAAGAAATTATGGACATTGTCCCCGTTTAATACAATAACGGAAAACCAAAGCAATAAGGTGTCGAGAAAGAACTTCTTCAGCTCAATTACTGAGCATTCCTTATCTTCAAAGTAGCGTACATTCCTTTCCGACCAAATACACCACATGATGCACAACGGGATCATCTTCCACACTGCTGTCACTTGCTAACAGCCTTGCATCTTCCTCCAACAACCTAACAAATCCACCACCCTCAAAGGCATAACCCAAGCAACATCAACCCTTTCAAAGATTTCATCCCACAACACCCTTGTTGTTTCGCAATGTAGTAAGAGATGTTCCACGGATTCTCCATTCTTCTTACACATGCAACACCAATCCATCACTACACATCCTCTCCTCCGCAGATTGTCCGTAGTCAAGATCTTCCCAAGAGCGGCATTCTATACAAAAAATGCTACTTTTTAGAAGGCACACGAGACCTCTAAATATTCTTCTAGGGAAATGGATTATGGTCCAGTGTAACCAAAATGTTATAATACGCCTTAACAATACATTTTTTGTGCTTACTAGACCTCCACTTCAAACTGTCACACTATGCCAGAGGAGTTCCCATGGAATATAATAGACTGAAAAAATCTGATACAATAGATAATTCCCAATCATGAAAATCTCTATTAAAAAGAATATTCCACTGATGAGAACAATGAACAAATGGCCGCATATCCGCCACTGAGACCTCCCTATTAGCTGCAATACGATAGAGAGCCGGAAAAACCCTTTCCAATGCATGATCACCACACCACACGTCCCGCCAGAAACTGATACGACTACCCTCACCAGCTACTAAACAAATATGTTTTTCGAAATAAGGCCAGTCCTTCCTTATAAACTTCTATAAACCCACTCCATATCCCCCTCTCATTTCATTGGAGCACCAACCATCCCAAGTAACACCATATCTAGCGTCTATAATCTCCTTCCACAATAATCCTTCCTCCGAGTGATATCTCCATAGCCATTTCCCCAATAGAGCTTTATTAAAAGTTTTCAAATTACACACTCCCAACCCCCATAAACAACTGGGGCACATACTGTCTTTCAACTAACCAGATGAAACTTCTTTTCCTCCTCCAAACCCCCCCATGGGTCATCAATCTAAAGATGCATGCGAAGGATTGTTTTAAAATTTTGTTCACAGCATGTCTGCATCTTGCGTCAAAGAGGCAATTAGATTTAAGAACTTTATTAATCAGCATTTTCAAATTTTGTAGATCTTGCGCCTTCTGTGCTTCCTTCAGGTCATGAGATGCATAACTATCTAGTACGAGATGATGATCATGGTGGTCCACGGGCAGTAAAGGACACAAAAACAATAGGATCAGCTTATGATCGCTATCTCCAGAGTGCAGTAACCTCATAACCCCATAACCTGTCCTTATTTTTCTTTTCATTCATCGATCTATATGACTGCTAAAATCTCATTACAATTGCTTTTGAAGCAACTTTCTTCTTTTACTTCTGGAGAAGCCAGTACACTCCGTGGAGCTGGGATGGGAAGGGTCGCTGGTGTTGGAATGCCTGGTCTTCCAATAGCTGATCCTTCTGTGTTGGGTCATCCTGGGGCTATTGGTCCTGATCTAGCACCGAATGGTCGAAATGTTACCGTTAGTGGTCAGCCTCCCCTTGATGCAACTAGGCCTGGACGTGAAACACAGCCTCTGCCTCCAGATGCTTCCAACACTTTATATGTTGAAGGGCTTCCTTCTGACAGCACAAAGAGGGAGGTAGCTCGTATCCTTTGTTGTGAGACTGCCCAATAAATTATATTGATCTTTGTTTCCTCCTTCAAAGTCATTTAAATTGACCGTGATTAAGAAAGTTTTTTTGTTCACATTTCCTTTAGCTGACCTTTAGATATTTTCCGCCCTTTTGTTGGATATAAAGAAGTGAGACTTGTAAGCAAAGAATCCAAACACGTAAGTGGGGCATGAGTTATAATCTTATCTTTTTGTACTGCTTTGTTAGACTTAGTTTGTAGTGTTATTGTGAGTTATGGGAAGTTCGTGCGGTGTGACTTCTTCTTCATACTAAACTGATCCATTCATAATGCAGCGTGGGGGAGATCCTCTTATCCTGTGTTTTGTGGATTTTGCAAATGCAGCCTGTGCAGCAACTGCTATGAGTGCCTTGCAAGGTGATTGGTTTTGCCTTTCTTCATCATGACAGTTATCAGTTTTTGGGGGGATTAGTGTTTATCATATTGTGATTAATTATTAAGACAATAAAGCAATACAATGGTAGCGTCTGATTTTTCATATATTTCCAAGTTCTCACCAGTAAACCTGATCGCATAACTCAAGATTATGTTTTGAGATAGCTATGCATGGAAGGTATAAATAGGGATTATTGTTGTATTCAAAGATGCTAAATTGTACGTGTAGATTGGAGTTATTCTCCAATTAATTCTGTAGATAAGTAATTGACATCACAATTACAACTATGAATAATGATTTCTAGTTGGAGGGATCGATAGAGGTTACGATTGTGGATTCTAGATTTTCTATTAAATTGTGATCCAAAGAATTCTAAAGAGACATTGCCATAAAAGCTACAATTATAACTAATAATCGGTCTTAGGATTTAATTCCTTGCTTGACATAGCAAGCCACTTGGCTGCTTCTCTAAACCGTCCAGGTGCTGATTGTATATTTGGATTGCACAGGTTATAAAATGGATGATGATGATCCTGAATCTAATTACTTGCGGCTGCAGTTTTCACGATTTCCAGGTCCAAGGACTGGCTCTGGATCTCGTGGTAAGAGATGAGCAGGCTTCAGGTCCTTTCTAGGTAAATGCAGCTGACATCGGTGGGATCCCTCCTTTAGGACATGCTTGTCCATGATATAATGTACAGACAAATGCAATTTAAATTGCTCAACCCTGACCGAACTAATTACGAGCTCGTGAGGTGCAGATAGTTTTGAGGTGTGAGATGGAGAAGAAATCCATTGTTTATGCAATTGAACAAACAGAAATTTGAATATTATGTCCAGTACATGGTATCTTCAAGATTAAATGGTGTGTGATTATTGCTCGATTAGAAGTCAAGAACTCTTTGAATTTCTATGCTCAAAATTATATTACCATCTGTGCATTCATAAGTTTGGATGCGTGAATGAATGGAGTTACATTTAAATATGATGCTGAAGCATTTTATGATTCGTTTTTGTGCTGCATTTACATGCATACATTCATAACAGCTGTGTTAGAGTCGGGTTGTGTTTGTCATATGGTGCTTAGAATTTGTGAACTGTTTATTTCAGCAAATGTAGATTACCTTGGCATTTTCCTCCTTACCAGATTAATTATATCATTCAGCGGCCTGATTTGGATATTGGGATGAGATGGGATGATCTATAAATAGTAGTGAAATGATTTGTAAAATAGTTTGTGAATGCTATTAAAATTATTTGAGTTGAGATATTTTATGAGATTATGGGAAATGAGAGAAAAAATTAAATAAAAATATTATATAGTTAAAATATTATTAGAATTTAATTTTTTAATATTATTTTTATTTTAAGATTTAAAAAAATTGAATTGCTTTTTTATGTTTTGTTTGAAAGTTTAGGAAAGTTGTAATAATTAAGTAATTATTAGATAAAAAAATTTTGAAAACTTGAAATTGAAAAATATGTGTTTGTGGTCTTTGGATATTAAAATAAAATGGGATGAGTGGAAGGTTTTTTATATCCAAAACCGTCCTTAAAATAAAGAATATAATTTAAGGAACTTCGTTGCTTTTTTGTTTGGTAGTGGATATGGGTTTTGAATGTACCTAGGTTTTTATCACTCATTTATTATTCTATTTAGTATTTGATTTTTTTTTTCCTTTTCAAATATTTTTTTAATATTCTTAATCATTATGAAAAAATTAAAAAGTATTCAACTTCACCAATAGTCATTTTTTTAATCGTTTAGTAAAAATAAAAATTAAAAAAAAAAAGTAAAAAGAATAATAATAAAAAATAATAAGTCTATCATTATCTTTATTTTGCTTCCGGGTGGGTCTGTGCGTGGCATAGGTTGACGGGTGCTTGAATCGAGTCTTGTCCAGCAAGATTGGGCCTGGCTTGTATAAAAATCGCTTGGGCTAAACCTGACTTCTGTATAGGCTAAAGGCTGAAGCTTTTTGCCTGTGCTATGCAACTTTCTTGCCATTTTGAAACATAATACTCTATAGTCTATCCTGTTTAATGTTTGAGTTAATTTATGTACCCTCAGTGCTGGTAGGTGGCCCCGAGTCTCTCTCCCAACTTTCAAGGTCTGCAGTTTGGACCCCTTTTTGAATCAGACCACCTAGACTTTAATAGCCCTATGCAATGTGTCGGTTCTGTTGAGGGTAGGAATTGATATATATGTGAATCTTATTAATTCATGCCAATTGATGCTATTTAGTCTACAGCAGAGTAATTAATTGTACTTTGCCGTTGATTTCAGGCAATCAATTGGGTTGCAATCTGTCATTGTCAGTCCTTGTGGGTGAGTCCTAATTAATGGATGGACATCATTTATCGAAGGAGGGCCCCTCATTGTATTTTCTTATTTCGTATTTGGTAGGAGATTATTGTCTCTACAAGAAGTACTGCTTAATTGACCTTTTGAAAGTTGGAATTGATTCTCATTTGGTAAACTACTGTTACAGTTGTTTTATTTATAAAAGAAGAATCAAGTACAGCTTGTCAACTCATGATTTGTGCTTTTCAGAAAGTTAATATTGGAACGGATGCTACAGATTAAGTTAGTTAGTGCCATTACTGGTTAATTTGAGCATTTTTCGGGAACTAATTCAGGCCGGTTGATATAGAGAATCAGTACAATTTCTACATGCAGGTCACTGATTTTGCAGTAAATTTGCAGATCTAATACAGCAGTTTTGAATAAGAATTTCTCAAGAAAAAGGAAAATGATATTGATTATTCTCCCCTACTACATGAGTAGCTAAATTTATCAGCTGCTAGTTTCTTGTGCAGCACATGAGTTTTGGGTAAGCTCGATCGGGATACTTTTTTCATGCAGAAATAATTACTACAATACAATGAGAAACAAGAGCAAAATTACCTTTTACTCCTCCTATTAATTTATCGGTTTTATTTTTTTTAAAAGAAAGTTACAGTTATGAAAGTACTATTTTATAATTCAACAATTTAAAATAGTTTCACATCACTTGTTAGTTATTTTCAAATAACGCTGATCAGCCTTGAGTTTAATTTAATGAATTCGATCATCTAGCTTGATTTATATATATATATATATATTATGGCTGATCATTTGACAAACAATATTTGTTAATTATTTGCTGCATACATGCTTCATGCTTTCCAAATTTCCGATTTTAAAGACGCATAGCATTAAATTAAATCCCTAATTAATACTCCTAATTAATTTTTGTTAAGTTCATATTATATGATAGTGAAATTAAAGGATATCCATATATATGTATATATATGCATGGTGGGTATCAATCATATGATATGACCGATCTAATATCAAAGTTGAAGATTCCATAGATTTTTGCCTTCTCTGCGTGTTGTGTACAAGATAATACTTTGCTCCTAGCTATTTACTTCAAATCAAGTAGACAGCTTCGAAAGAATCATTAATAGACAGCTTCTAAAACACACTGATTCTCTCTCTCTCTCTCTGTCTCTCTCTCAATGTAATTTTTTCTTCATTTTTAAAATAGAAGTCTACTTTTTTTTTTTCTCTCTTGCCAAATAATCGATGAAGATTAGGCCGAGGCTAGCTTATGTAAATATTTCAAAGATGGTAAAAATAAATTAATTTTAAGGAAATATTACAGTACTTTACTCTTTCTATGATCTAAAAGACCATTTGATATTATATGGATCTATCTTACTCTGTTATAAGCTCCTACATCTATCAAGTAAGACCTAGAATAGCTAGCCTACGTACAGGTATATCTTTAATTTACCTGTTTACATGAACCCTATCCAGATAAATTAAAATGGGTCAAACCAAAAATCAAAGAAAATGATCATATCATGCAGATGTGTGTGTGTATATATATATATATATATATATATATATATACACATATGCATGCATGTGCATGCTATATATTTTGACTGTATGTATAGCACATCCTTGACTCCCCACAAGTCTGGACCAATACATACATTTAATTAGGGTCCATATCGTAATTAACTCCTCGTCGAGAATCTCTTTCCTTTAACTCCCGACGTCCGTATAAATAGCACGACTATATTAAGTTCTACACTTCTAATTGAGATAGTTTTTAACGCCATTTGTAACCCTAAAAGAGAGTCAGATCTGGGAGATACAACAAAAGTTAAATGCTTAATGATATTACACGTTGAAACCATTGTATAATTTAAGATTCACATTATACGTCTGAGTGCATGCAGTGATACTTGGATGCCGTAAGTTATACAGCCGAGCGTAATTACTTTTTCTTATATATGTATGCATTGCTGTCATGTTGACCGATCAGCTCCCATAATTGGAGTGCGATGCTGATGCTCACAGAGGCCATGCACAAGATGCTGACACGTATTGACCACGTTACCCTAGCTAGCTAGCTAGACTCTTCCAATACTGACAGTGAGGTTCTGGCCCATTACCCTAGCTATCTTCCCTAATGGCGTGAAGACCTTAGGAGTTAGGTCCTTGGTCCAATGGTTTCAAAGCGTTTTGCTTACGTTTCATTTAATTAATTTGTTGCAAAACTAATCTCCAGAACTGTTCTCTCTCTCTCTCTCTCTCTCTCTATATATATATATATATAGTAACTGCAAGGAATATTTTATGCATGGTTCTCTTAAGTGTTTCCCTAACAATATGATTTATTTACTTCTGATCTTAGGTTAGCATATATGTGTGTGTGTGTGTATATATATATATATATGGTTCTGTATAAGGTACCTGTGCAGTGATCTGCAGAATTTAGGGTTTGAAACAACTTGGATATATAACTGATCAGTTAAGACATGACCACATTCAGGAACAGAGTTTTGAATCTGGCCGGAAGCATCGATCGGGGTTCCGGCATAACGTCTTAGTGAATGACTTGTTAAAGAAATGTTGGCTATCTTTCAGGAAGTCCGCCAGTAATAACAGTTAAAACGACATACTAGCTAGCAAGCTGCAAATTAAGGAAAACACAAAATATGTACTCATAATTCGATCATAACTATTAGGGAGAAGGGTAAATGGAAAATAACTGGCCTACCCCTGCCCGAGCTGGTACGCACATAGAGCCCTGATAGTCTACCTAGGTCTTGTTCCTCTCAATGAAGCTGACAGTGACATCACGAAGCTCCCACCTCTTTTAACCTTTTCATGAGTAGTCGTCATGGCCGGGTGAATTAAACATCTTTCCCTGTGCTTGCTTTTAATTGCCTGCTTTGGCATCTTTCTGAATTTTGAGTGCATGAACTTCATCCTCTCATGCATAAGTAATGAAGAATCAAAATAAATTAGGTAGTTTCCTAAATAATTAATGAGTATGTGTGTATATATATATATACACATTTATGTTCGCTTTTAATTGTCTGTAGTTTTTCTTTTCTTTTTTCTATACTTTTATATATTTAATTTGTACGTTATGAAAAAAAAAGTACTACTGATCTACAACGAATAGAATATGCGATGCCCTTCACAACATCCAAAAAAAGTTAACAATTAACCTGCATTTTATATATTTATTTAACTAAATCAGATCAACCCAACTATTACTAGGCTCAAATTCACCATTGGCATAATCTCCAAATCTTCTCATGCATGCATTTGAAAATATTACCACACGCAATGGCTTCTCTCTAGCTCAAGACTCTTTTATTTTACTTTCAAAAAGACTCTTTTATTTTTGGAAAAGCTTAGCTAGAAAAAGAGAAAGGTCGCCAACATCTTGATTAATCTGCTGGTCCCCATATGCATCATGAATCTTTCAGTCTTTACAACTTGGTATCTTCAAAAGCATATGCCTAACACTATTATTCTATGTTATCTCAGACGTTGAGAAAACTTTTCTACAAAAATAGAACAAAATACAAAATATAGAAGATAAAGTACTTGATCAATCAAGTAATTAATTTCTCAGACTTTCCTTGGCATGGGCTGAAATTGAGAGAGAAAGAGAGAGGCGTTGCCATGACCTAATACGTACTGGTAGACACACCCATCTTCTTTGAAAATGATATATGAGTCTGTCAACAATAATGCCATAAGATAATATTAATGTTTGGTAGCTCTCGTGTAGACTCAAAAAGCTAAACTGATCACGCAAAAATACGCACACATCAAAGAGCTAGGAGTACTACTACTTCTAATAGTATTAATATTGTAATGTATTTATGGCTTCGCAACTCGTGAGTACTTCTAATAGTATTAATTACTTGTACGAGTGCGTTGTTTCCTCAAAATTAATCATAAGAACAACTGAATTGATCTTGCTTATTTTCCACATGATAGGAAGACCCTAGATCGATCTGTCTCTCCCTATCTTTTTTGGGCGTCTGTCTTTCTCTTCGTCATCATGTTCTTGTACTTTTTTTTTCCCTGTAAGACGAACAAGGAAAAAGAAAAAAAATCAACTGCTCGCAGAAACATGAAAAGATCAGCTATAACAACCATTAATGAGCAATAAAAGCTGGAAACTTGCTGCAATGTGTTGAATAAAGGATGTTTTGTTCATTACAAGAAATCATATTTTTTCCAACGCTGAAAATTATCGCAAAAATTTCATTTAATCGCTATATTTGATATTTTTGATAATTTTTAATTCGTTACATTTTCTATGAAATTAAACCTTCACTTTTAATTAATTTCAACAATAGGTAAAAATTATCTCTAAAAGTTACTATTCCCGACAATTTTACCAAAAAGAATGACGGAAAAAGCTACTTTTTCAAATCAACGTTGATTTGAGCTTGATCGAGTAAAGGTATATCGATCTATTACAAAACCGAAGCAGGATATAAATATACAGAGAGATTTTTAAAGTTGTTCTTTATTTAGATTTTTGTAGAGAAATTAATTGGCCAAGTTATATTGTAGAATCTAGGGTTTTGGGTCCTAATTCGCATTTGTAAAATCCTGGTTTACACTTAGTGCCGGATTGAAGAAGATAAACTCTTTTAAGTCTTGCGTACATGTATATACGCACGTTGTACTAAAGAATGGCAAAACAATTGATCGTAATGTACGTCATAGTTATCTACATCATGCCCGGCACAACTGATACATACTTAAACGATTTGATGCACTAATTAAGAGTACCAACCCAAAAGAGATATGTATCACACGTTCATGATAAAAAAACTGACAATGATCGTGGTGCAGCAGGGACAGACATTAAACAGGGACATGATGCTTAATTGTGACAGTATTGTACGACCTCTGTAAAATGAACTGAGGCCGGCCATTTCCATGCATCATCATGTCCGACCCCATCTCCTGTCAAGAACAAACGAAACTCTTCAATGGCGTGGAACCCTCTCGATCGGCTCTACAGTACCTCTGATCATATCCAAGTTCACATGCTATATATCTACCCTACCAGAATTTCACATTTCAAGTTTTCAACAACTGAGTTTCATTTTTCTGTCCTGGTAGCGCTTATTAATTCTTCTGGTTCCTTGTCTTCCACAAAAACTAGAAACATAAATAATTAATTCTGGTTGGGACGGTATTCGATTTTTGTGCTTTCTAGCATCTTCACATGATGGCAACAAAGTGCTGAAATTTGCAAAAAAAAACAAAAACAAAAAACAAAAGAAGAAAAAAAGACAGTACTCCCGATTAGGTGAACCTCATCATGAGTTTACTTACCAAAAAAAAAAAAAAAAATCATTAGCTTGATCATCAGTTGTATGACATGAGAATTGAAAATTGTTTTTCAAACCCTCAAAGTATTATAATTTTAACTTTTTAACTACACCCAAACACAAATTAACAATTTCGTCCATGCATGTGGGTGGTCACCAAAGTGTCACCATGGGGTGGCCCTCATCATTTACTATAGGAAAGGTCTATATGATGGGCGGCTACCAGCTTGTGCGACAGTAAATTTGAGACTCAATGTTAAGGTTGAGGGCCACATGACAATATTTATTATTTTGGATGGTCCCTTCTTTTTGTTTTCATTATTAATTGTGACATATGATTATTATCTTATTTTTTCTTAGTTTTGTTACCTTCCTTAAATTTAGAAGGGAACTTTAGTTAATAAAGTCTAGAATTTTAGGTTAATTTCGTCCTATTTACCGACCAATATTGTATAGAGAATATAAATTAAAAGAAATTGGTAGCTAGTTGGAGATCATATCAAATTATTGATTTTGATAGTTTGGAATAAAATAATTTTTTTTCCTTTATTTTAAATTGAAATACTAAAGAATATACGAAAAGAGATATAGATGATCAAGATCAGTCATGATATGTTTGGTACAACATCACATGACATGCTTCTCCTGATTCCTTGCTCGTAGAGAACAGTACTTCGAGATCAAATTACCAAGCACGATCACTTTACCGTACCCTCTCTCTCTCTCTCTCTCTCTCTCTCTCTCTAAAAGATTATTTTGAGGTGAAATGGATTTCCAGCTTGGCCCATGAGTACTATCTAAATTAACGATGTTTGTGTAACAAAGTCATGAGATCGATCAACATAAATGATCATGAATGATCATCACCACGTACAAAGGGCCAAATGCAATAAAAGGAGCACATTTTCTGCACGTGTTTTTTGTTTAATTAAGGTTTGGGTATTTAATTATCTCAATTTGTACTTAATGAATATAATTTACATGATTAATTGCTGCATGTTGACGTGAAAGGAAGTTTTTTTTAAAAAAACAAAAACTGCATTACTTTCTGGCCGGCACCCAAGAAAGAGTTCTTTAATACGCGCACTTTATCAGGTTGAAACAACAGCTAGCTAGCTAGCTTGCTGATTTAAGTTTCATCGACATGAACATGCAAATACAATAAATAAATAAAAAAGAGTTGCATGCATGCATGCATGCAGCTGGTTGAATCTTTGATGTCCATGCATGGCATTTTGCACTTACATGCAATATATTATATGAGTTTAAAAAATAAAAACATGAAAGAAAGTGGATCGAAGAAACAGTACTAACAAATTAAAGCAAGCAAACGGGCATTTTATTTTCCTTGATTTTAGATTGGAATATTATATATATATATATATATGAAGCCATGCAAAACATGTAAATGACAGAGCAGAGATCAAATTAGCACGAAGAAGCTGGGATAAAGATCAGAGGGTTAAGAGTCGCGCCGGTGGGCGCCGCCTGGTCTCTGTGCCCAAAAAATCATGGAAATTAGTTAGCTAGGCAACCACACGTTTGATGTCTCTAGTACGGACTGAAAATGTCCTGCAAACTATTAAATTAGTTTGCTAAATAAATATTATTATTGGTAAAAGCCATTTAACAATCATCACTACTTTATATATATGGGCTGCTTTACATCCAGTTATTTTCGACCATATTAATCCAAATTAATGCGAAAATATATATTATATATAATTTTCTACACTGTCATAAATACTAAACTATCAGCGGACAAATTTACATATATATATATATATATTATATATATCGATAAATGACATTCTACAATAATGTAGCCCGAAGCTAACATATGGCGACACAGTCTTTCTTTTTCATTTTTTTTTTTTTTCCTTATCGTTTACCTACAAAGATGAGTGCTATAATTTACCAAGGTAAGTAAACAGTAATACCTAAAGGTAAAGACAAAAGCTATATAAAGCAAGCGAAGGGCTGGCTTAGGGGCAGAACTAAAGCCCCCACTTTGTAGTGAAGATGGGAAAAATGGGGTCTTCCATGGCCTCTCTCATTCTCGCTGCTTTAATAGCAATAGTGTCTCTTAGCTTGCCATCTGAAACTTCTGCACATTATCCACATGCATCACCTCCACCTCCTATCTATCCACACCATCCGCCGCACCATCCCTCCTCCCCCTCACCATCCACATCCGCCACACCTTCCCCTTCCCCTTCCCCCTCACCATCCACATCCGCCACACCTTCCCCTTCCCCTTCCCCCTCACCTTCCACATCCGCCACACCTTCCCCTTCCCCTTCCCCCTCACCATCCACATCCGCCACACCTTCCCCTTCCCCTTCCCCCTCACCATCCACTTCCCCCTCACCTTCCACATCCGCCACACCATCCCCTTCCCCCTCACCATCCACATCCGCCGCACCATCACCTTCCCCCTCACCATCCACATCCATACAAGTACAAGTCTCCTCCCCCTCCACCGTACAAGTACAAGTCTCCTCCACCTCCACCTTACAAGTACAAGTCTCCTCCCCCTCCACCTTACATTTACAAGTCTCCTCCCCCTCCACCTTACAAGTACAAGTCTCCTCCCCCTCCTCCTTACATTTACAAGTCTCCTCCCCTCCACCTTACAAGTACAAGTCTCCTCCACCTCCACCTTACATTTACAAGTCTCCTCCCCCTCCACCTTACAAGTACAAGTCTCCTCCCCCTCCTCCTTACATTTACAAGTCTCCTCCCCCTCCACCTTACAAGTACAAGTCTCCTCCCCTCCTCCTTACATTTACAAGTCTCCTCCCCCTCCACCTTACAAGTACAAGTCTCCTCCACCTCCACCTTACATTTACAAGTCTCCTCCCCCTCCACCTTACAAGTACAAGTCTCCTCCCCCTCCTCCTTACATTTACAAGTCTCCTCCCCCTCCTCCTTACAAGTACAAGTCTCCTCCACCCCCACCTCCCAAGCCCCACCCCCACCATCCACCACCTTACAAGTGTCCTCCCCCACCTCCTCCTCCGGTTTACAAGTACAAATCTCCTCCCCCTCCTCCTCCAGCTCCCAAGCCACATCCGCACCCGTACATCTATACATCACCCCCTCCTCCGTACCACTACTAGAGACTGTCTCTGATAACATCATGGTAAGCTTCTCAATACTTGCAACTTTACATTTCCTAATTTTCCAAAGCACCCAATTACAGCGTTCCATTCTAGCAACAGTTCTAGTCCGTCGTCAATGATCTGCATGCAAATATTACATTTATTCAGCTGGCTGCATTAATTGCATATAAGCATTTCAAAATTTTATTTCCGTTATGCTTTTAAATTCTCTGAAACAAATCGATCCTGAAGACATAAATCAACATATTCTTGCAGGAAAGCAAAAGAATTTAATTGCCAAAATGAAGAAAGGTTTGGTATACAAAGAAGGACGTCGAGTTCTGACTTTGTTGTATTGCTCATTTTGTGTTGTTGGCCGGGCTCACCTTGTTCATGTTGTTTAGTGTAGTAAGGAGTGATCCATGTAATATTTATGCCTATAATTATGTCTATCTACTTGGGAGTTTCGACCTTTAAGCTAAAGCAGAGGTCGACTTTAAGAAATAAAATAAGGACGTTTCTGTAATGGCCCTTTGAGTAATATTATTTATTTGTTTTCTTCTTTCCCTCTCTCTAGTTTTTTCTCCTTTCTAACGAAGGTCCTTATTTTAATAATTGACCCCTTTTTGTCCATGAATGCATGGCTTTTTCCATGCAACGGAAACAGAAACCGCGTCACAGAAAGAAGTACTGGGTCCACTACGGAATCCCTCAATTGTCATGCAGATTGCACTTTAGTTGAACCAATCTTCGTGCTTTATCATTTTATTCTCTCTAATGGCACTTTAGCGCGCGGAAGAGATAAGAATACCAGCAAATGGCAAGGGACCTCAATATTCTTCAGGAATCAGGACCAAAAAAAACGAAAATTATATCTATATATATATATATATATATATATATATATATATATATTATTCCCCTTGCAGTTGTAATATTGGAGGGTTCGGTTTAGCACTTCGATCAGTTCATAAAATATATCTCTACGTACGTACGATTCCTGCAGATCACATGCATATTATATGCTTGTGCTACTTAAGTAGTACTTCATGATTTTCCATGACGTTTAATTTAAAACTTACAAACTGCAAGGAAATTATAACAACATGATCGGTAACATATCAAGGAATTACTTAAGTGATCAGCCCCAGGTACGTACTAGTTAATTAGTGGCCGAATGTGTCATATATGACCACATCCGAACCATGCAGCTCATGTCAGAATAGTAGCAATATTGTTTGGAGAGATTATATAACAAACAATGAAAAATTGTATGCATTTACTATTATTCACTACTTCACACTCTATAAAAAATACATTAACATCTTATAAAATAAAAAATAAAAATTATACGTGTAAAGTGTGAAAATAAATAGTAGCTAATGCATAAAATTCCTCTTCAAACAATATTGTTATTTGTTGATCCGTAACCAGCTATGAGTAATGTTATTTGAAGGATTAATTTACACCACACATCATTCACATTGTATTATTTGATTTGTAATATTCATTTAAGGTTTAGTTTACGATTAAAGAGAGGAATAGTATACTTGTGTATCTTTATCATTTTCCATAAAGTAGAAAAAGAATTTTATTCTAAAGCCCGTGTGTAGAACACACCTCTTAAAGTGCTTACATGGCATAATTTTTTTTTGAAAAATAAATTTTAAAAGTTAAATAATACTACAAATCAAATATTATCATTTAAATAATATAAATTATTTGCTCTACACACCAAATTGAGAATAAAATAACTCAAAATAAAATATAAGAATGGAGAAATTCACAATAATTAATACCATTTTGTAAATATAATCTATAGCTAGACAACATTGAGGCTAGTCATAAAAATGGGAATTGCAATATTAAATATATAGTCTCGATCGAATATCTATCTCTCTAATCTGGATTAAATATCGTCCATCAAACCGAAGACAATATGCATGTTCAAGCTGGTGTGTGTGTGTATATATTATATATATATTTATATATATATATATAGAGAGAGAGAGAGAGAGAGAGAGAGAGAGATGTACTTAATTAACGTGAGACATACAACTTGATGCAAAGTAGTACGTTTCTTAGGACTCTAATTAGGATCCACACGAGCTAGTGTAATTATAAGAAAAAATCTACTCATCCTCAAATCACACAACACACATAATTTTTTTATTTTATTTTTTTTATTTTTTTATCTTATCAAATGTGTGGTGTATAGATGATGAGTATAAAAACTCAATTATTTTAAAAGAATAAAATCAGAAAAAAAAATTAAATAAATTAAAAATAAATATGATGTATAATGTATGATGTGAGGAGATGATGAGTAACAAAACTCGTGTAATAATGATGAGTTTTTCTTCTTTTTTTCAAATCTCTTTTGAGTAGTAATTTTAAAGAAATATTTTAATAAATTTATAAAAATAAATTTATAAATTAACGTGATTATACATTAAATTATAGTATTAATTTTCTTATAAAATAAATATAATGTCTTATATAAAATTATAAATAACGGTATATATATATATATATATATATATATATATACTAGCAGTAGTAAACGTGCAAAGCACGTTTGTCACATCTGCCAAATTGAAGAAAAAAATAAAGTGTGACTTCAAATATTAAAATATCTAATGCATAAGAGTGAAATTACTATTTATTCATGTTCAGCATTTATTATGAAATTTAAATTATATTAAAAATTCAAATTAATTAGATAGTTTTTTTCTCTTAAAAATGTTCAGTAAAACTTTATCTTTTATTTAATGATGAAAAATTAGTATTTTATAAATTAAAGTTAATTTTAAGTGTATGATATAATATTTATATTTTAATTGTCTATTTTATGTTACTTTAAATCAATATTTAAACTTATACTATTGAATTAAATCTGAAGATTTAAGATGAAGGGTTAGGATTTAAAACTCAAAACCCAACATTTTTCCCCACTTTTCCTTTCTCCCTCTCTCTCCTTCTCCACGCACGTTTGCCTAATTTAGTTAATTAAGAATATTATCATATTTAAATTATATTAAAACTCTAATTATTTATATGGTTTTAATTTCTTAAAAATATTTAGTAAAATTTCATCATTTATTTAATGATGGAAGATTAGTATTTTATAAATTAAATTTGATAGTTTATGTATGATATGTTATTTATATTTTAATTATTTTAATTTTAAATTAGTTTAAATCAGTGTTTTAATAAGAGAAATTATTTATATATAAATTTTAACAAGAGAAATTATTTATTATAGTGATAAATATTACAGTCTTATAATTGTATCTCTAAATTTTAACAAAAGAAATTATTTATATAATTTTAAAGTGTGTAAAATATGCACAATATCTTTAAAAAATTTTGGTATATTTGAGATCTACTTTAAACAATTTACTTTTTACATAATAATGATAAATATTTTAATGATTTTATTTTATTTTTATATATAATAGTGATTATATTTTTTATTTATATATAATAGTAATAAATATTATAGTGATTTTTTTTCCTCATTTTCTTTCTCTCTCCTATGGCCCGATTCTTCTCCCACGCCCCATCCTCCTTCAGCCCAGCCCGGCGCCGCCGTGCGCCGGCAAGCCTCACCGTCACCACCGGCGAGTCCCCCTCACGCCGGCGACCAACCCAGCCACCGCCGATCTCCCCCACGCACATACCTCTCTTTTCCTTGCGATAACTCAACCGAAATGGGTTTTTCCCATTTCTCTCTAGTTGCGCCGCTGTACGCGGCCACCTAGCCTCACCGCCACTACCGCACGAGTCCCCCACATGCCGGCGACCAATCCAGCCACCGTCGATCTCCCCCACGCGCAGCCCTCTCTCTCCCCTTCGATAACCCAACCGAAATGAGTTTTTCCCATTTCTCTCTAGTTGCGCTGCCATATGCGGCCACCCAACCTCACCGCCACCACCGGCGAGTCCCCCTCACGCCGACGATCAACTCAGCCACCACTGATCTCCTCCACACGTCACAACTCTCTTCCCTGCAGTAATCTATTTCTCACGGCAACTCTCTCTCACTCTCTCTTCAAATCAAAATTAAATGAATAAACAAAGAAGGAATAAAAAGCGTAAAAAAATAACACTATTTATTACTGTAGATCTCACTATTTATATCAACATAGCCTCTTCTTAAAATGAGAAATATATCATTTTATGTAAGTTTAACGAATGAGTTTAACCAAGTGGTCTGCACAGAAATCGAGAAAGCAGGTGATGGAGCTGTAGATCACTAGATCGGTGTGTGTGCATGTGCGCTAAAGACGTTATAGATCAGAGACTCATAACGGAGAATAGTTTAGCGTAGCATTTTCTGCGTGAGTTGTACGTACGTTATACGTAAACGGAGGTTTCATATATATTGGCTTATATATTATATATCCTTAATAAATTTGGATCATTTTTTTATTTGTGCGTATCATTCTTACGCAGAGATATGATAATCTTATTGGATGGACTATGTATATATATATTTATAGATATTAAATATATTTTAAAAAAATTTATAAAAAAATTTATCCCACTTATTGATATATTAAAAATTATAAAAAAATTATTTATATATATCACTGTAAAAAAAATAAATATTTATAACGAATTATTTATGATGATAATGATTATTTATAATAAAATAATTTTTTTAATAAAAAATAATTACTTTTATAAAAAATAACTGATGATGAGTAAATAATTTCCTTATAATATATACACATGCATGTATGTATGTATCGCGGGTGGCTGCCAGCTCTCACGCACAGTACTGTAATTCTCAGCTTGATCATCAATATCTTTGTCATTTTCCTTTTGTTTTGCATACCTTCTGCATGCTACCTCGATCTGGTCATGACGAACACGCGGATCGACGTGACATGATATGAAATGACACTTTTAGGATAACAGTGACTCTATATTTATTTATAACAGTGAAACTAAAATTCAAGAAAAAGAAACGCTCCGTTTGATAAGTAATTAGAAAGACAGAATTCTTAAGCCAGTAGCAAGCATTCTATTTCATCTGGATTATTAACAACATCTAATTAAGGTTATCTATGGAGGAATATATATATATATATATATATGGGGCACTGATTTTAATTTTTTTTTCTTTTTTACAAGGAAGAGAGGTGACACTACCAATTTTATTAATAGTCCAGCTTATTTTCAACAGAGGAATATCGTTTCCAAAGAAAAAGTTTGGAGATTATAATAACAAAAATCTCAAACCAAATCTCAAACAAACTGAAACTATATTACCTATTTATATCCATTAATTATATTGTACCAAACAGTCACGTGAGATCAAAACTATATATATTAATAGCTATAATACAAGACACTAAATTAATGTAAAATTAGTAATTAATACAGCACAAAAAAAAAATAATAAAATAGTAACAATTCATGCGGATTTGAGATCAGCTTGAGGGGACCATTTATATTTGTAATTTGAATGCATGGACGTTGTAACTACGTATGGAGATCAGATGCCGGTTGCAATGAATCTGCCTGGCCTTCACAATTAAATTTAATATTTATGATGATGAAAGATATGCGTTTGAATATTTTTTACCTAAGTATATACCTAAGGATATACAAGATTTTAGAACAGTAGAAGATAACTAGGGTTACGTAGGCTATGAGGTAAGAGTCGGACATATGAGCAGTAATATTATATAAAATCGTAAATTATACAATTATTTTAAAAAATAATAAGATGATCTACTATTAAAAATTAGTTTTTTTTTTCAATATAAATTTCTTATTTACTTTTTTTTTTAAAGTTATATTTACAGATTCCACAATTGCAGATACCATTAATTATCCGGATTCATAGAGTACTAGTTCACATGCATGTGGATTAAATCGTGGGAGCAATCATGTCATGAGTACGTATATATATCATCATTAATATTGTATTTATTTTTTCTAGATAGCCAGTATTATTGTTATTATTATCAGGAAAAAAAAAAAAAAAAATCCTACGTCAGCATTACGTATTATATATAAAGATATTTGAAAAAAAAAACTAAAGAGAGATATTGTTACATACCCGTGAAAAGGATTAAACACACAAATTAACGTGCTTTTATATCATTTGTTATATTTATTTTATAATAAAAATAATTTTAAAATTTGACATATATTACATTATATTACATTAATTTGTGAGTTTAATTTATATAATTTTTTTGTGATTGGCTAAAGTATTTCTATTTGTAAAATTAGATCAAAGACACTGAAAAAATTGGTAATTTTCTAACAAAAATAATAATGAAGCTTGACACAACATTCAATTATATATGATCAAAAGTACGTTTTATTAATTTTGTTATTATATATATTACTACGTGCACGTTGGGAATTTAGTTAAAATTGATATATATTACCAACCTAATTATTAAACGAGGACTGGATCATCGGGATGAAGGTACGTACGTAGCTAGCAAATTGGCTTTTTTTGATCCACTCATGCATGAATATCCCCAAACCTTGACAAACATTATATATCTTCTTTCCAATTAGAAGACACGACAACGGAAAAAACAAAGGAAAAAAGAGATGGACTGGAAAGAAGGACAAATACCATGATCAGGATATAATATGGAGGTTTCTGCTTGTCTCCTCAGATCCTTACGGTCCATCCAACTTCGATACGTACAAATTACAATTCCTTTCCCGTGTGCTTGTTAATTTACGGTCGACCGAAGCCCTAAATTTGTAGTCTCTGTTTAAATAAGAATTAGGGTTTCAGCTTCCGCATGCAGTCTTGCATGGTTCTTGATCATGATCTATCACGAGATTCTAATTAACCACGATGTAAACAATTGACCCTTTTTAATGCATGGAATATTGATCATTAGTTGACAACATGACTAGTACTGTTTGAACTATTGCATGGCATTCCTTTATTCTTATCAAGGAAAAGATGAATATAATTTCCCAGAAATCCTTAATGCATGATTTGATCCAGCTATGCATGATCTCAAATTTACATGTGATATATATATATATATATATTGAATCGTTTAACTTAATTTCGATCAATATATATATATATATATATATATATATATATACTGATTAATATTATATATAGGACTAAATGCCAACCCTAGCTAGCAATATTAATTCACACTGTGAGAGGATCATCGATCGATGTGATTGCTCACCCAAAATGACTGGACAGTTCTTGGTGGAATGAAGCCCAGTACCATTACATTTCCTACTAAGATTTTATCAATTAAGTTGCAAGGTACCATAAATTTTGTTTGCTAATGAAACCCATCTGACTTTCGGGGCGCGATTCGATCGTCCAATGGCATGCACGTACGTGTTGCAGGTTCTTGCGGTCCTCATTGCGGCCTTCTTCATGCAGCAACAAGAATGGAGTGAGACCACATGGAATTACTTGCCACTGGAGGACTGGAAATTGATGGGGCCTCCAATTAATTAGTATTTGTCAGATTATGAAAAGATTAAGGAGGCTTGATCTTCTGGTCCTTAAAAGCTTAGCAGTGGAATAATGCAAAGAAAAAGAAAGGACAATCACAAAAACTTGAATTAGATATCACATCAATAATAGAGATGCAAATAATTTAGTCGAAAAGATTTTATAAAAATAAATTTATAAACTAACATAATTTACGTTCAATTATAAAATAATTCATCTAACGTATTATAAATCATTTCGTTTTGATAGTTCCCTCCTAAACCTCGACCGCAAGGATTCCAAACAAGTAAAAAATGCCATTAATGTCGGCCACCAAATTGTTGTCTGAGATTTAGGTCCACCAAATTGTTTCTTTCTATGACTTTTTCCAATTGCACTCGTTTTTGACGAAAGTGAAAGTCGTCAGGCATCTGACCCCACACAGATTCAAAGCTCTAATGAATTTTCTTTTTCTTTAATTTGGAGGTTCTTTCTTTTTGACTATTCCTTTATCAGAGTACGTCGTACTCTTTATCGATTTTGTTGGGGACAGCATTAATGGATATAAAAGGAATTAATTTTTCCAGTAACCTCGAATATTTTTCGTGGTTCTGATCCCAGCTTATTAATATTGAGGTGAAGGGCCATATCTTATTATATTCTTGTAGCAGGCCGAACATGCATGATATTGTCCATGATGATTAGTAACCAAAAAATAAAAAATCCAAATTTCATACTTTTTTATAAATTTCCTAATTTTCTCTCTCCCTCACAGAAAATTATGAACTTTTTATAAGTATTTTCAGAAAATAGTAGTACTCTTGCATGCATGGTGCGATCCGGTGCATGTCTGCTCGACCGACCGACGATTTAAATAGTACGTACGTACGTCTACTTTACATGATGAATCAGTTTCGCAACATGAGTAAGTGTAACTACTGTTGATCTAGTTAATACATGATGTTGAACGTACATGAGCGTTTTCGTTTGATATATACTATGTTATATTAATATTCATTAATTATTTCGAAATGAGGATTAGGTGACTTCGATTCTGATCCAGTCCAGATCATCGTCGACCTTTTCAATATCGGTTACTTAATTAAGTTCCAAGCATTTAGTACATTTTGGCACACATGTACAGGTTTTATGACATCGTTACCCCACCAGAAAAGAAAAAGAAAAAAAAAAGAGAAGAAGATCGTTTTCTCTTTTATTTTAGTGTAATATTTTAAGTAATCATTGAATTGCATATGGGCAGTTTCTTATCAATTCGTGATAAATGAATAAATAAATAAATAACTCCCCAGCACGAGAAAATTATGGTTGATTGATTTATTCAACGTATCATAATGGTGCACGACCCTTCGTAGCTATATCCATGCAAGAAAACAAGAAAACTTCCATCTAAATTTGTTTCTTTGCATGCAGCTTGATTCCAGAATAGAAATTAAGAGCTATTGTTTTCCAACCACAACTTACAATCCACGCATTTCATTACTGAAGACGTTAATGATGATGACAGCAATGACGACTCTCTGCTGTACAATAATATTTCACTGCTGCTTTTTTTTTCTTTTTCTTGTAATTTTCTCCTCAGTACAAGAATATTTCTGCATTTTTCCAAGCAAGTAGAAGAATATTTCAGACTTACAGTTACAGTACTGCTTTTCCTTTTTTATATTGGTCGGCTTTGTATTAGCTGTCAAGCACAAGAACAAACGAGTAGCCAGCTCCCATATACTATATTTATTATTTTTTGGGGAACAATATTTTTAAGATTTTTTTAAATTAATTCATTACTATTTATACGGATATTATTAGTATGGAACATATTAGTATATTTAACCGTTCATATATTTATATATTTTTAATTTTTTTACTTAATGATTAAAAAATAATTTTTAATATATTGATGTATTTTTTTATTTTTAAATATATTAAAAAATATTAAAAAAATACAAATATAAATTTATACCAGACAGCACACCCAACGGTCATTGCTGAGCTGCAGCCTAGCATAACTCTATTAGTATCTAAACAAGCCCTCAAAGTCACTGGTTTTGGGCAATATATATGGCAGGGTTTTTGGTACACATTAACCATGGAACCAAACTGCTACAAATATGGGGGCATGTTGCTTTAACCATGAAATAATATAAGGTAAGGCTGTAAGCGGCTCCAAGATGAGTGTGAAAAAAGGGTCCCAAAGTTTTTTTAAAAAAAAATGCTCTGATCCAAAAACTGAAGATCTATCTTCATTGACAGGACATTCAAGGTCGAGACACAATTAGGAAGGATTCCTGCTACCAGCCATGGGAATTGGGAGGCATTGAAGATTGAACTCAGTATAGTGAAGTGGGATTCTAAATCCATCCCATCGGCCCTAGATGTCATGTCACCCCACATGGCATCTCATTCTCACCTCCTTGCAAGCGGCGGCACAAATGCCAAGCTAAAAGAAGATGATACGAAATTTTACGCAAAGAGAGAGGCTATTTTTCCTCTCGTTTGACCGCTCAAGATGACCACTAATCAATTTTTTAAAAAAATTTTTTACTTAATGATTAAAAAAATAATTTTAAATGAATTAGTATATATTTTTTATTTTTTAAAAATATTTAAATGTATTAAAAAAATATTGAAAAAAATAGACTGAGCAGTCTGCCCAGCAATAAAGGTGAGACGGCATAGTAGCCCCCTCTTTTCAAAGTTATTCCAACTAATCAGATTTTGATGGTAATTCAAGATGCAACAAAGTTTACCAATCACAAGTGGAGGCGGAAATGCGGGGGTAATCGAAAACCTGAAGCAATCGCAAAAGGCATGCACTAGTTCTACCGTGAAATTTATCGTTGTATTAGTACTTAAAAGAGTCCCTGGAAAAAAGTATACAAATAATACAGATTATGGGACCCCTCCCCCTCCCTCCCTTTGTCTCTCTCACTTTGTATAAGACAGCCTTCAGAACTTTCCTTTCACTCGGTTGTACAAAATAATCTCAATCTAACTGAAGAAGCCAAAACAGGGGGAAACCAAAAAAATAAAATTAAAAATCCTCACCCAAATGCCTAAAAATAAGCCGCTTTGAATATCGCGTACTGGGTATGTTCAACTACCATTTGTTACTTCCGAAGTTTTCTGAAATTGACATACTGGGATTTAGATTTAGATACTGAACAAGACAAATCTCTAAAAGAAAAAAGGATGGAAAGGAGAATGACAATTGTGGCTTGACGGAGAGTGACAGTTATACCTGAACTTCTTGAAGGAGAATTTTAAGTTCAGCTGTTATCTCGGAGAAGGAAGGCCTATTGTCAGGAACTGCTTCCCAGCATCTCTGCATTAATTCTAACAGCTTGGGGTGTGCATTCTTTGGAAGATCAGGACGGAGTCCCTAGAAAATAGAATACATGACATAACTTTTAGCCTTTAGGTTCAGATAAATTCAGGAGCTTAACTTTGGTCTCCAGACAAAAAGTGTGTAATATACTAGACTCACTGAGCCATTAGATTCCAACACTTATGTGTCAAATATACAGGCTCCCAGAGGAATTAAGATGGCCACACTTTTTTTTTTTTTAATAGGTAATACTGAAAAAATACCAGAGCTTTAAAACTGGAGAAATGCAACAGCCATAGCCCAAAAAAATGCAAAAGCGTTAATTACTAAATCACGACTCAGCTATTCAGACGTACAAACCTGTCTCACACCCAGGGCAGCTTGTAGTGGAGTCATGCTATCATATGGAACCTGTCATAAAATAAGCTTACATGAATGTCATTTATCTCGACTTATGTGGCACTTTTTTCTCTGAAATTGAATTGTTTTAGAAAGAAAGAGCATGCCTTGGCTGTCACTAGCTCCCACAGGACTATTGCAAAACTGAATACGTCTGCTTTCTGATTATATGGTTGGTGATTTATGACCTTGCGAAAAAGAACAGAAATGAGCAGAAAAACTGTAAGAATACTTACATATGAATATAAAATCAGAGACATTAAACTTCAAATTTGTTCTCGTATGGAATAAAAGCAAGTAAAAGAATTGTATAACTGCTCCTGTAAGGTCTGCTCAGCTCTGCCACCAATGCATTAGTAAATATAAGATGCTTTTTTTTAATAGGTAATCCAAGATTTTATTGAAAAAGAGAAGTTTAAGATGATGAGTGCAAAGCCCACAAGCGAAGGTTTTATTTATAAAATTGGGGTACTGTCATCTTCCAAAAACAAAAAAAGATGATCAGTACAAAGCCAGCATGCTGGCATCCCAAGGGAATTAAGAGCATCCAGCTTCCTTCTCTTGAAGACATGATTTGTTATTAGTTTGCTGAAAAAGGCACATATATAATTAATAAGATATCATCTTTGTAAGCTCAAAAGAGTTTTTTTTATGAGAGATTAGCATCATTCTAGGATGCTGAATTTAATCCTAAAACTGGGTGGCCTGGACTGCTCGACACTGTCTGTATATTTGATGACCAAAAAGATACAGAATCCATAAGGTTATTTACTTCTAAAAAAGCAAGTACCTAAGCCATTACTGAAAGATATCAAAAGAAAGGGTCTTTATAAAAC